>NC_141144.1:122135284-122435284 GCF_053477565.2 Lygodium microphyllum | reverse complement strand
GCATCCGCTATGTTACCCACATAGTCTACCTTTGGTTATGGTACACTTATTGTACCATCTCTTCTTTCCTTAGCGGGTTCACACTTAGTGATCGCGTGCACATACGCTGTGGTACTTTTGATATTATTCTTTTACATAGAAACATGAAACAGGAGCGAGAATGGGAACGATGATGGGGATGTCAACCTCGAGAATAGTGACGTGGAAACGAGAATGACATAAAAAAATAAAAATTCATACTTTAAAAAAAATATTTTACTCATAACTCATGTGGAGTGTTAAAGCCAACGTATATAATTCACAAGGAGAAATCATTATTACTTTAAAGATATCACGCATCATTCTAAAACTAGTCACTATAAATTAAATTATAACTTTCAAGGTTTAAGAGTCAAGCTAGTCAATTATAAAACACATAAAACATATTTCATAAAACAATGAACAATGAACTAAGTTGGAAGAACTTAGAATATACCAAAAAACTTAAAAAGACTACTAATATGAAGTCTAATATGTAAATTGAAGTAAAATGTGGCATGCAAAAATAGCCTAAAGTGCTGTGGGCAACTACAAGATTACAAGTACAAATATAATGCTAGCATGGCACAATGGCCCAAGTGTCATCAACATCATATATATCTGTCATGATAAGTAAACTAAATCAAAGATCATCATGATTTGAGGCTTCTCTAGTTGCTCTTGAAGTGCCAGTCTTATGATTATGTGTACCATGAACTTGCATCTCCCTCACCATCAACATGTATCTCCTCTTCTTGTTGCATCTCCCACTTTGTGAATGGATCTGGTTTTGTTGCCATAATATTACATAACATCCTTAAATTGGCACTAACAAATATTAGATTGTTTGCCCTCTCCACACCAAGATTGTTCCTCTTCTTTGAAGCAATGTGAGTATATGTGCTCCATAATTGCTCCAAACAAGAGGAGCTAATTGACTTACTCAAAATACGGATGGCTAGTTACTATACTTGGGACCATTTGAATCGTAGTCCTCCCACCATAAAGCTGTTCTAATCTTACAACGATCCTCTTGTGCATCCCTATAACCAAAAGAATCTCGAAAGGTCCTATAACATGAAAGTTGGTCTTTGATCTTTTGTCTAATATCATGATCAAGCACTAGATGAGACAATATAAGACTCCATGCATCCATAACCTCAGTGTCATTCTCTTGACCCTTGCCCTGGAACTCCGGATCCACAACAAATGCAATTGCATGCATGGGTGAGCTATAGGAGTTTCATATCGTCACAACTAAATGACGTATCTCCTCATATATCTCATCAACTGGTGTCAATTGCAACTTTTCATTCAACCTATCCATAGCCTTATATACCTTGCCAATGCAAGGTTGTATAGTATCCATAACTCTCAATAAATATACAATAGGTGATACCATAGCATCTATCCGCTTTACATATTCCAAAAAGCTAAGTTATTTGCTTTGTCCAAGCATAATATATCTGTAGGAGTATCTACCAATGGTGATGAGGTAAACTCATACCTAAGAAATAACTCTCTCAAGGTACCATTATATTCTCTCAATTTGCCTACTAGCATTAAATAGTTAAAAGGCAAACCTAGTGTTAAGAGTATTTTAAAAGGATATTCTTTGACCTCAGAGAGATTTAATGGTAAAGAAACTCGTGATTCAAGACAAAGCTAACCATTTGAGCTCCTTGCTCTATGATAGGTGCAATCCATGATAAGTTACTGATGTTCTTCAATAGGTTATTCAAGCAATGAGCCATATAATGTGAAACTATGATATGCGGATAGTATCCTTGGATGATAACACTTGTTACCCTATTTGCAGGTTCTCTATCTGCAACAAATCCCACCACATACTTTGGACCAATAAGCTCATTACTTGTAACCCACTCTGATGCAAGTACATATGCTAACTTTCCTAACCTTGATGCATCATGAGAAGATACAAAATACATCTTCGTATAGGAATAAGTGACTATGCTATGAATGGATTACCTTTGTGTATCACTCCAACCATCAGCAATCAATGAAACTCCATTTTTAGCCCATAGACTCTTTCTAGTCATGTTGGTTGCTCAACAAGGCGCTTCTCTTTGTTTAGCAAAGTGGTGTGTAAGGTCTCTGATGATGGAGGCACATATGAAGGACCATACTCACCAATCTTCTTGCGCATCAATTTAAAATATTGTGATCTAGCTGCATGAAACTGAATGTAGTTTGGATTAAAAAAACGAGCCACTAATGTATCCACCTGTTGCTTCTTCTTTGGATCCCAACTAGCATCAATGTGCTTTGTCTACGTGCAACATGTGGTACTATTGATGCGATAGCCGATGCAAAGCTTGTAGTAGGTATGAAGGTAGCACTTCTTGATATTGATCCTACTCTAGACACATTTGATAGGGGTTGTGTCACAAAAGTCGCAGGGTTAACTGCAACACGTCATGATCTAGATGTAGGATAAGCTTCTTGACTTGCAACATGGTCACGAAGCTTCCTTTGCTTCTCCAAGGTCAAAATTAAAACAAAATTGCACCTCTAAAGTTGGCTTATGTAGGAGATGAGCTTGAACCTAATTTTTCATAAGAGGAAACAAGTGGCGATTGGTATTCCATATTGGCATATTATAATATTTAAGAAACTTTGAGAAGTTAAAATCAATGAAAATTCAAAATAGAAATGCTCCATTCAATGGTTTACCTTGTTTGTTCCACTAGTTTGCTTATATGGGCAAAAGCTTGCACGCCTATGGTCGAGATCCTCCACCACTCAATGGGCAGTCCACGTTTACCTCTTCCCAACATGACCAATCATCATACCTTATTTCTCAACCACCGGCACGATGGGCAAGATGGGATGATGAAGCCATTTTAGGGCTGAATGCTGAAATAAAACTGGCTGGCCGCTACGCACGAAGAGAGAAGGGAAAAGAAAGAAGGGAGAAGGATGGAGAAGAGGAAAGTGGGAGGAGGAGGAAGAGAGAAGAGAAGAAGGAAGAG
Source organism: Lygodium microphyllum (assembly GCF_053477565.2). Taxonomy (NCBI): domain Eukaryota; kingdom Viridiplantae; phylum Streptophyta; class Polypodiopsida; order Schizaeales; family Lygodiaceae; genus Lygodium; species Lygodium microphyllum. The sequence continues at coordinate 122,432,273 of NC_141144.1, read as the reverse complement.
GGAAGTGGGAGAAGAAAGAAGGAAGAGAGAAGATTGAAGAGAAGGCTGAAGTGGCTGGCTACTGCCTGTATAGTACAAGTAGGCAGCGTGCGGTGTGGAGTCTGCTAGCATTTGGTATGCATCGTGGAGGGTAGAGGCGTGGCTTTCAGTCAGAGCGAGAGACAGGTGAGAGTTGAGGAGAGACGAAATAGGCGGCAAAAGGTGAGAGTGAACATTGGGCGCGAGTTGACTTGACTGGGTAAGTTCGTGCCACGTGGTGTTTTCTGTCCTATTCTTGACAGGGAATGTCTCGTCCGATAGGGTTGCGATTTTGAGCACAGGTAGGGCAAAAACGGCGACCGAGTGTTTTGGGGGGGCATTTCTGCTGTTTCCTATCACTAAGGTATGTTATCATGTCGTAGACTTATTTCTCTTGTGTGGAAGAAGAAAGAAGGAACAAGAAGATTTCAGCCCTCTCTCTCTATATTCTCAAGTCTCCATTGCTTTTGTGTGTGTATATGTTTGGGTTCTTTACCTCTCTCCCCTCTTGCTTGTTTTTAGGGAGTCCCTACCACACACGTGCACTACATGTATCGGAGACTACTCAATCTCCCTTGTAGCAAGATGAGCCTATTCGGATTTCTTGTTGATATCGATAGCTCATGTAGTATTCATTTGTTTCTCACCTTTGTCCTTCTTCTATAGGCCCACGCAGATCAGCTTGGTTACAAGCCGAATGGAATAATTTACTTTGTGTGAACTATGCTCTTATGTCACAAATTCTTCATAATAGTGAGCCTACTATAGTTGAGCAGGCTCTTGCACAGGATATTTGGCGTTAGGCCATGCTGGAGGAGCTTGATTTCATTGAGCGTAATCAAGCTTGGGAGTTGGTTCCGTGTCCTCTGAAGTGGAAGGTGATAGATGTGAAGTGGGTTATTCCGAGTTAGCAGTGGCCCAGTATCCCACGAAGGACAACGTAGAACCTCTTCACGAAGCCTTTGCCCAAGGCTTCTATGCTTTATCATATGAGGTTATTGGGACTTCAAACACTTTGAGGATCTGAGAGGGGGTGTTATCCTGCCTACATCAGTTATGTCATTCTTCATCTCCTCCTAGGCTAGTTTTTGCTTTCCATAGTGTGCCTACACTTGCTAGACATTGTGATCGTCATCTCAGATTTTTTTGGGGCCTCCCTATTTTTCTAGCATTTTTTAGAGAGTAACCAGTATTTATTGCTGGTCACCCAGCATTTATGGCCTCATATAGGTGTAGGTTGGCTATTTTTTGGTCTTTTGGCTATCTATAGCCACACCCCCCACTTGGTAGACACACACACACATTAATCTTCAGTCTTCTGTTTGCAGGTGCACACTCCAACACTTTGATACTCCATGCTTGGTGCTGCCATTGTCATCCGCCTGATTTGGTGCCCTCATTGATCTTTTGACTGCGTGCAGGGAGTGATCAGTCCATCTCCATTGTATTAGCATTCTTCTTCAGTCCGTATAGTATTTTTCCATCTTTTGCTTCTTCTCTTTTTGTCTCTCTCCGAGCTTCTTTCCATGCTTGTGTTTCTCTTTTGTTACACACACTCACAATTGCATGATGTATCAGGAGTAAGAGAACATAGGATGAGGATAGTCTAGTTGGCAAAGCACTTCTCACATGCATGTGACACATTGGCATCCATATTAGCATGCATGTTCAATAGAGTAGTATGCAGGGAATTCCTTGAAGCATGGTCAGACCATGCTATACTAACTCAAGACCATGATCGGCTGCACTCTAGCTAAGATATATGGATTGATATTAGAGCATGAGCTCAGTTCAGTGTATGGGCTGAGATGCAAGGAAGGGGAGCACAAGGGCATATCCTCGCACTTGGGAATGTCATTGAGGAGGGTCTAGTTAAACCAACCTTCCTTCTGTGGACGGGTGGTAAATCCTTGATTACAACTTAATTACAGTAGCAAACAATAAATGCAAATCTGAAAATACAAATTTACCTACTTTTCTTGGACAATGCACGCCTGATTGGCCTCGAGAATTGGCGCTCCTTTTGGTATTTCTTTAGCTTTATTGAAGAAGAAGTTGATTTACAATGGGATTCTCTCGATCCCCTTCGCAATCCAAACTCCCCTTGCTGTCCAAAGTGACTAGCAAGTCTTCAACATGTTTTGCCCTTTGATTTGGGCACTTAATTGGCCTTCACCCACTTCATAGACGATGAAAATGCTCCAAATTCAATGGCTGGCTAGTCCTCCACCTGAATTTAGCTGAAATTCATCTTCAGACTTGAAAAATCCAAGTCTTGGAACTTCCAATTTTCAGCACACTTCTCGAGGCTGTTGCTAAATCCTAATTTTTGATGTATATTAGGGTTTACAGCAAAGAAATTTGCAATTTCTTAGCCTCCAAGGGTCTAAATGTTGAGATCTTTAGAGCAAGAAAGTGAAATGGTTGGCAGATGAGAGAGAAAGTTGTAGAGAGAAAATTCAGAGTTTTGTCGCAAAGAATGACTGAAAATTAGTCAAATGCAGATGTTGCCCTGCCACAACAGCATTAAATGCTGTCGCCTATAGCTGAGACATCCAAATTAGCTGTCACCTCGTACTTGGATGCAATCACCCAACTGTGGAGGGTCCGAATTTGCAATCGTCTCCTGAAAACTCACTCGTGGTTGGTTGCAATGGCTGAAAATAGACTGGCCATGGTTGTTCACAACTCTCCCACATTTGCTACAACAAGAATGATCTCGTTTTTTCTCTTCTTCAGCCTTTTACCAGCTTGTATGGGAAAGTTTGCTAAGTGTCAAGTCTTTTCAAATGGTTTTTCCAACATTATCCTTAAGTAAATATTAATTTTCAGCCTTTAATTACTGAAAATTAATCTAATAATTATTTGCTACAACAATAATGATCTCGTTTTTTCTCTTCTTCAACCTTTTACCAGCTTGTATGGAAAAGTTTGCTAAGTGGCAAGTCTTTCCAAATGGTTTTTCCAACATTATCCTTAAGTAAATATTAATTTTCAGACTTTAATTACAAGAATGATCTCGTTTTTTCTCTTCTTCAGCTTTTTACCAGCTTGTATGGGAAAGTTTGCTAAGTGGCAAGTTTTTCCAAATGGTTTTTCCAACATTATCCTCAAGTAAATATTAATTTTCAGTCTTTAATTACTGAAAATTAATCTAATAATTATTTCGGTGCCCAAAAAAATAATCTATTGGCTAGTAATTAAATTGGCTAGGCATCTTCCACTCCTGAGTCTCTCTGTTTCATCTTTGACCATTAGATCAGCGTCAGGTACCATTAAACGCCACATCTCTAGTGTCACCAATTGACACCTATGGCCAAATGAATGATTGAGGCCAATAATTGATACCAGATACCACCAAGTAACTGTGCAACATAACTTATAGCAACTTTTGCCTTTGACCTCTCGTGATTTTCTCGGGTACTGGGCTCGTAAATTTACTCTAACCCCAACTGCACCTCACATGTGCAACATGCACTTAATCATGTGTTTAAAAATTAATCCACATGCTAAGTGAGGTTTCAAAAATACATGTCTTCATAACAGCCCTCCCCTTGAAATCCTTGCAATTGTTCTCGATTGCACTGCCAAATGCATCAAAAGCAAAGTAGTACATTGGAATTTCCATAGGGCATCATAGTCAATACAACATTGCACACAGCTGTTCGACCATTCCATATGCCCAACATATGCTGAAAATTACCAGCCAACATAACATAACATAAGACTCCAAAGAATCTCAAAAACATTGCGAGATTATCATGTGACATGTCCATTTCTCATGAGCTCAACTCATTTGGCAAAACCAAACCATAGTATAGCGAAAACCAAGCATAAACCATGGCTAAAACATCAATGGTATCATAAGACATGTTGTTGTCCACAAAACCAACTGAATACCACTGAATATTAATGATCATATGCTGAAAACTAACTTTCGATAATCAGCACTGATGCTACACCAAGTATAACCAATGCCATACCAAGCATAACTGATTACACACCGAGCATAACAGATGCAAATGTACAGTTTCAAAGCTACAGTGAAAACCATACCGATTTGTATACGAAACATAGTGACTAGTACACTAAATAGTGATCTCCTTGCAAACATACTGTTCAGCTACAGTACACTGAATGTATGCTGAATATATTTGAGATTCACTGCTTCTAGAGCTATCCATTACTAAGTAGCGGAGGTGCTAGCTCCCTCACAAGCATCAGGTAATACTTTGGACCTCTACTCTGCTGAACTTGATTGAGCCCGAACTAAAGTCGGCTCTAATTGGAAAGCATCAAGGTAAGGCTGCAACAATTGAGGACGGTCTGCCAAGTCATTCTTCTCCATCCATTTGGCATCCATTGGTGAATAATTCTGAAACTTCATCAAGTACCTTCTTGAACCCTTACCCCTGATCTTCCTCTTTGTGCGCGCCAAAATCTGCTCTAGTACCGATATTTCATCGAGCTTTTCAACCTCTGACTGAATTTCGGCTGATACATCCTCTGGCACATCTCCATGAAAAGGTCTAAGGAAGCTCACATGAAAGGCATTGTGTATCCGCCAGTGTTGAGGCAATTTCAGCCTATAACATGCATCATTGATCCTCTCCAACACTTGAAATGGCACATAGTATCTCATAGACAACCTTAGATACAATCTCTCTTTGCTCTTCATATTTTTCAGCCGTGCTTGTTCGAATCGCAGCAATACATAATTTCCCTCTGCAAAGTGCAAAGCACGCCTATGACGATCAATTGCTCTCTTTTGCTTATCCTGTGATCTTTGAAGCGCATGCTTAACCTTTTGATAAGCTGCATCCATGCTTTCCACATAGTGATCAGCCTCAAAGACCTTATCATTTGTGTCCAAAATAGGGGGTACTTTCTTACCACCCTCTACCACCTCAAAAGGAGCCTTACTAGTGGAACTATGCATTATGTTGTTGTATGCAAACTCAACCAACGGCAAATACTTGTTCCCACTGTGATTTGTGGTCTGATACATAGCACTTCAAAAGATCTAACACTGTGGAAATTGCCTCCTCAGACTGACCATCAGTTTGTGGATGGAAGGATGAAGAGAATCTCAGTGTTGTGCCCATGTTCTCAACAATCCTTTCCAAAACAAACTTGTCATCCATGGGTCATGATCATTGATGATCGACTCTAGCACACCATGATACTTAAACACATGCTGCATAAAAAGCCGTGCCATATGATCAGCCTTTATCTTTTTCCTCACAAATATAGCATTTATTTGCAGCCATCAGCTCCTTGCGTCGTTGTGCATCACTTTTCCCACTCTTTCTGTGCGATTTGTTTCTCTTTCCAGCCCTATTTTCAGATCTGCCCTGATTTTCAGCTTTATTTTCAGATTTACCCTTTTTCTCAGCCTTTGCCTCTTTGACATGTGACTTGGCATCATTATCATGGAATCCTGAATCCTTTCCACGCAGCAATGTGTCGGTTGCAGTAGCGGTTTCCATAAGCTGAGACATGCTGGAAACAATGGACTTATGCAAAAATCTTGAATATCCTTTGGCAAACCACAAATATACTTCTCCACTTGCTCATGGAGGGGTAGTGTGTGATAAGAAGTAACAGGTAGCAATACATCCCAAAAATTCTTATTATATTGATCCAAGTTCTTGCAGTCTTTGGAATTTAACTGATTCCAAGCTGTCATAATGTCTACTTCAAAGGTACTTGTCAACCAATTTGAAGCAAACATTTGCTTGAACTGGACCCAAGTGGTAGGTGACTTCCCTTGAATTAGAAGTGTAGACCACCACTGCAATGCATTTCCCTTAAAAAATGTGGCTGCCTTGCATATCTTAGATGCCTTTGTGAAGTTGCCTCCAAAATAGGTTGCATCAAATTGCTGAATAAAAACAAGTGCTTTCAGTCTATTTTGTGCACCAGTGAAAGGCTCAAACTTCACGCTTTTGCCACCTTCATTATAGTCCTTCAGCGGACCTATGGGAGTCAAGTTATCATAAATGCGCTGTTGCGAAAAGGGTGCATTGGCTGTATTTGCATGAAAACCAGTACTATCTTACCTACATGACCATCACCAAATCCTTGTGCTCCAACAATCCTTGGGGGTGCCGATATATATCCATATGGCGTGCTTTGTGTCCTAGGCATCATGCCGATGCTGCCATACATGGGACTAGGCATTCCACTTGAATTACCCGGATACATCGGGTGTTGTGAGCCATGCATTGGTTGCTGCATACCATAGGGATTTGTGCCATACAGTCCCGTATGCGATGCCTATCCAATCATAGCATGAAAAATGGTACCACCACCAAATTATTCTTGCTGTCCCATGCTTGCATGTGCATATTGCCTTGTTGCCCATGTTCCCATGGATTGGCACTACCAAGTTGGCCATGCATTTGCACTCTTTGCCCCACGGATACCAACTGTTTGTGCTCATTAGCATTTTGGCCCCTTCTAAAGAAGGCTTAGGCATTTCCTTTGGTTCTTGTGGCTGTTCCGGAGCTGTAGAAGGTATCTTCTTCTCTTTGCCTTTGCTGTCTTTCTTTGGGGCATTCAAGAATTGAGTAAACTCGGGATCCTTTGCCAATTCAGCAAAAAGATTTGCTGTTGTACACATTTGGTCCTTGAAGCTATCATCAAATTCTTCAGCTCCTTGTTGGTCATCAGCCTCTTTATGCATTGAAGTGCTAACATTTGGATCATTTTCCACATTTTTAGCATGCTGTCCATGTTGAGAACCATGCCCAACATCATTCATTGCACTTCCCCCTTCACCATGTGATTTTGACCAAGGAGTGATGCATCCTCTCCACTTGATCCCGTATCACCATGTGAAGACATGCTTGCTGTAATTCACTGCTGAACAATTTCAGCAATAATGCAATAGTCCGGAGTTGCAATCAAGTACCACGGGCCCACCAATTCAAAGGATTTGATGGTATCCCGGCAATGAAACCATGAAACCAACCTTCCTTCCATGGATGGGTGGTAAATTCCTGATTACAACTTAATTACAGTAGCAAACAAAAAATGCAAATCTGAAAATACAAATTTACCTACTTATCTTGGACAATGCACACCTGATTGGCCCCGAGAATTGGCGCTTCTTTTGGTATTTCTTTAGCTTTATTAAAAAAGAAGTTGATTTACAATGGGATTCTCTTGATCCCTTTCGCAATCCAAACTCCGCTTGCTGTCCAAAGTGATAAGCAAGTCTTCAATATGTTTTGCCCTTTGATTCGGGCACTTAATTGGCCCACTTCATAGACGATGAAAATGCTCTAAATTCAATGGCTGGCTAGTCCTCCATCTGAATTTAGCTGAAATTCACCTTCAGACTTGAAAAATCCAAGTCTTGGAGCTATTTTTGGCACGCTTCTCGAGGCTATTGGTAAACCTTAAATTTTGTTGTAAATTAGGGTTTACAGCAAAGAATTTTGCAATTTCTCAGCCTCCAAGGGTCCAAATGTTGAGATCTTCAGAGCAAGGTAGTGAAATGGTTGGCAGATGAGAGAGAAAGCTGTAGAGAGAAAATTCAAAGTTTTGTCACGAAGAATGACTGAAAATTAGTCAAATGCAGCTGTTGCCTTGCCATAATAGCATTAAGTGCTGCCGCCTATAGCTGAGACATCCAAATCAGCTGTCACCTCGTACTTGGATGTAATCTCCTAGCTGTGGAGGGCCCGAATTTGCAATCGCCTCCTCAAAACTCACTCGTGGCTGGCTGCAATGGTTGAAAATAGGCTGGCCATGGCTACTCACAGCTCTCCCACATTTGCTATAACAAGAATGATATTCTTTTTTCTCTTCTTCAGCCTTTTATAAGCCTGTATGGGCTAGTCTGCCAAGTGGCAACCTTCCCAAATGGTTTTTCCAACATTATTCATAATTAAATATTAATTTTAAGCCTTTAATCACTGAAAATGAGTCTTACAATTATTTCGGTGTCCAAAAAAAAAACTAACTGATTGGCCAATAATTAAATTGGCTAGGCTTCTTCCACTCCCGAGTCTCTTTGTGTCATCATTGACCATTAGATTGGTGTTAGGTACCATTAAACGTTACATCTCTAGTGTCACCAATTGACACTTATGGCCAAATGAATGATCTAAGCCAATAATTGACACCAGATACCACCAAGTACATGTGCAACATAACTTATAGCAACTTTTGCCTTTGATATTCCGTGTTTTTCTCGGGTCTTGGGCTCGTAAATTTACTCTAACCCCAATTGCATCTCACATCTGCAACATTTACTTAATCATGTGATTAAAAATTAATCCACATGTTAAGTGAGGTTTCAAAAATACATGTCCTCATTACATTCAGGCTAAGAGGATTTATTGTTGCTTTGTGGAGTTTCTTAAGGCATTTGACATAGTACCTGGAGCATGTTTCATGTAGAGATTACAGGAGATTGGAGTACTAGAGGGCATGGAATGGAGCATTTATGTATTGTATGAGAGAGTGACATGTTGTATGCGCACAGCTAGGGGGATGTTTGAGAGGATTGATAGCCAGCCAGTGCTAGCCTAGCTAGTGTTAATATTGATACTATTACATGTTGATGATATTGTACTTGTTTTAGATTCACCAAAGGGCTTGCAGTGTCACTTAGTGCGTTATATATGAGATAGAGACCTCAGAATGAACCAAAGTCATAGTATTCAACGCTTTGGCACCATGAGTGACCCGATCTATGCATTAGTTCACATTTGGAGAGATGTAGTGAAGCATGTAAAAATATATTTACTTGGGAGTGACTTTTTGTGGTGTGAGATTTTCATTGAGCGGCGTAGATGAGGCTTGACTAGCATGAGGCTATGCAACAATAGGGGCCTTGGAGAGTTGGTGTGCCCACATATAGTTTCAGGAACCTCTCACCAAGCTATGATTATTGACCTTTTTGACACTAGTGACACCTACCCTTCTGTATGGAGCTGAAGTTCAGTGTTGCAACCTATACCACACAGACAATTGAGCTCGGTCACTGACCGAATTGGCCCAGAAAAGAGCATTATGATGGTTCAGATCACATAGAGAAACCATTGATGATGATGATTTCACGCATGATTAGGAGTAAGCCCTCCATCCCACACCCTATTTTTAGAGTAGAGTTAGGGGCAACACCTATGGTTGTGGAGGGACTCTTTAGAGCAGTGACTTCCTTACACAAGATATGGGAGCTCTTGCACCACAAATATCCTAGACTAGCATTGACATTCTCTAGACAACTAGGAGAGGCAAGTGGGAGGGAATGTTGGTGCTCATAGATGACAAGCTGGATGAGCTTACATGGGCTAGACATTAGCAGGCTCTTGCCCTTTGACTATAGTCAAGGCTGTCTACACTTCCTCTTAGCCGATCTGAGTTGACTTTAGTCATTAGGGCCGATGTCTTGAGAGTTGAGTGAGGGAGGACTTGGATCCAACCGCCTCTCCCTCTAGGATTGAAGATGGAGTTTTAATGGAGCCACTTCCTATATCTCTCTAAGGATGAATTCATTGTCCACAGTATATGGACATGCACAACTCCCATGGTATGCAGGCTGTTATTGGACAGATATGCACCTCCCATGGAGGATAGAGAAAGGCAGATGGACAGATACCCTAGCAGAGGATAGGATATGCCAGTTCTGTGATAGAGAGCTTGAGACAGAGGAGCACTACATATGTAGATGTTCAATGTACTTTGACATACAAGCAAGGTACCACGTGAGGGCTTCGGACCTCTTTGCTGTGTCACGGAGTATGAGGACTTCGGACCTCTTTGCCGTGTCGCAGAGTATGAGGAAAGAGGTGTCTAGGGCTTTTCTTCTTGGAGCTCCAGAGGTGCCACACAACACTACTATGGCATAGAAGACTAGTTCGCTCAAAGGGACACCGGACACGTACTTTGGTCCTATCTCATAGGCCACATTGGCCTTTTACAAACGTTAATATATTATATTATCTGTATGTGTGTGTGTGTCTCTCTACATAGATAAGACTGACCAACAAAAGTAGACACATGCATGCATGTGTGTGTGCATGGTCTCCAGTCTCACAATACCTTTTAGATGTGAGGTAATTTGATATTTTTGTACTCTATGACAAGAACAAACCTCACTTGTACTATTTGCTCATGTTCCATGGGGTACCTTTGGCTTTTGCAGATGTTAATAGATCTTCCTTCCTTTCTTTGGATCATGATCCAGCTAGATCTTGTTGGAAGTGTGTTTTTGGGGGGGCCTTGGAGAGAGAGAGAGAGAGAGAGAGAGAGAGAGAGAGAGAGAGAATTAACATAGTTTCTTCACTTTGAAGGATATTTGTCGGGAGTATCAGTGAATATTGTTTTAAGCATGCAGACTGCCCAGTTCTGGTCATAAGACGTAAAGCAGAAGACGCTCCTGATGATTCAATGGATGATTGAGTGCAAGTGGCTTGCCTGGTTTGGTTGAGCCTAATTCTAATATTTCGAAACCTGAAATCAGTAGTGTACATATCAACAATCTCAGGTGACTGGTTCAGCTTGCACACTAATGGTTGAACTGTATGGATAGACATGTATACATATCTTGGAAGTTTGGAAGCTGTTTATCAGTTTTCATTTGTTTTATTATTGGAGAAGCGGTTCTGCAAACAATCCTCAGCTCCAATGCACTGCACAATATTCTTTGGTTTTGTAGAAAGAAGTCACATCTGTTTTGCAATTATTCTTCTGGACTGCAGTTTACTACAATGTGGAGTATATGTTGTTGGCACCTGACTTTATGGACCCGAAAAACTTAATGCGATCATAAGTTCTCATATAAGGTGAATATAAAGAATATTATGTTGTCAATTTTGCTGAATAAATTCAGATGTGAGGAGCAAATTTGGATCTCCACTTTGCATGTCATTAGTGCTCGGTATCAGGTGTTGTATTGATTCCATAATCCCAATGCAATGGCATGGACGAAACTTAAGGTATGGTGTCATGCTGCGTCAGAAAGAGCTATACACATCTCCATCTGCATCTCCCATTCGTGAAGAAGAACAAAAGATGGTTGCTAGATTAGTCAGGTATTTTTTGAAAGAGGCACTGGTTACAAAGTTGTACAAATGACACTCTTCCAGAATTTTGCCTTCCACATTTGAGAAGTTCCATGACTGAATTGAAAGTCTGATGCTTTGAGTACATGTAGATATTATACCACCTCTGACAGTGTGGAACATTAAGAGCTTTAAACATACATCAAATGAACTTCTATAGTCATCAACCCAAGTTAGGTGCAAAAGTGAAATGGAGATCTTGCTAGCTAAAAGGATCACAAAAGCTTAGAAGCAGGTCTTTCTCACAGTGCCACTCAAATAGGAGTCTTTGTGCATAAAAGGGATGGGATGTCTGAGAAAGTGGATTGAAATAAGAAAATGTGCAAACATCGTAGTCATTGTTTTGAGGTGTTCCACATTATTTTCAATCGACGCATTTTGCAAAATGGTTGCAGATAGCTGAATAAAGTTACAAGTTCTCAGTAGCTAAAGTTGTAGTTGGTGAGCTAACTAAAAGGGTAGGTTTCAACATCAAATAACTAAATCAACAACATGCTACAACATAGTTCGAGGAGGGAAGTAAGTCAAGTAGATACATCAAGGCGGAATAGTTGGTATGGGAGGTGATAGCTATGTAACTACTAGCTGCATTAGTGAGTAGTTACTAGGCACTCCGTGAGTCGGTGTAGTTGAGGTAAATAGTTACTTTGATGTAGTGAGGTGCTCTTAGCTAGCTTTAATATATTAGTCACTTCTAGCAAAGTAGCTAGTGGCACTCCCAACAAATTAGTACTAATGGCTTACTAGTTCAACAAGCTAGCTAATCACCAACTATTAGCATAGTTAGTGAAGACGTGTTGATTTTCACAAAGTAGCTTTATGCATCGATATAGCTTCCTTTGATAAGCCAAGCAATGGTAGGATCCACTATTTGCTTTATAAAGCTAGTCGGTTCCTTTCTTCCAACAAATTTGGGTAGTGACTAACTAGTTTGGGTAATCTAGCTAGTCACTTTCTACTTTCTTAAGACTAGCTATTGAATAGAGTTGTTTTCTTTTGTGAATATATGTTGTCGCTTTCTATTTTCATAAACCCAATTCGTTAGATGTAGCTAGTTATGGAGTACTTTATAGACTTTGTGTACCTTAATATTCGTCTAATTGCATCCAAGTGAGGCTTTCTAGGCATCTCCATAAATTGATTGATAAGGACACAACATAGCTCCAGTCTGATCTTGTGATAGTTATGTAAATCAAAGTTTCTACTATTCTCTTGAACATAGTAGGATTTTCTATCTCATCCCTAACATTAGCACTCAACTTCACAATTTGCCCCTATGGCATTGAAGGGGGCTTACATGCTATCTTACCATACTTAGATAACATATCTAAGCCATACTGTCTTTGGGATAACTATATACCATTGTCACGTTTGATTACCTCAATACTAAGAAAGTACTTTAGCTCACTTAAATCTTTTACTTCAAACTTTTTTTAAACTTCCTCAACTTTAGTAATTTCATTGTCACTGTCACATGTAATAATTAAGTCATCCATATAGATGATTATGATGATCAAACTTGTATCTCCCTTTCTCACATAAAACGAGTGGTCAGCATTAGAAACATAAAAGTCAATTTTGACAAGATACTTTTTGATCTTGTCAAGACCATGCTCTCGGTGCTTGCTTCAGTTCATAGAGTACTATCTTTAACTTGCATACACATGTGGGATGCTCTAAATCCTTGTAACATGTTAGTTATGCTATATACACTATCCTTTGGAATTCACTATGCAAAAAACCATTCTTGATATCCAATTGCTACAAACTCTAACCTTTGGCTGTAGTCAAAGCAATTATACATCTGACAATTACCATTCCAACAACTAGATTGAATGTCTCTTTATAATCTATGCTATACGTTTGAGCATAATCTTTTGCAATAGTTTAGCTTTATATATGCTAATAGAATCATTTGTATTATGCTTGATTTTATAAATCCACTTATAATTAATAGCTTTCTTGCCCTTAGGCAATGATAATACATCTGAAGTCTTATTAGTTTCTAATACAATTATCTTCTTATCCATTGCTACATTTCAATAAGCATGATCAACACCATCTTCAAAGCACGTGTGCTCAATATTCTCAACCACCTTTACTATATAAGTATAATTGTGAGTTGTATAACCTTCAAAATCAAATCTTTTAATAGGGTATTTGACCCTGCTAGACATGCAAACCATTAGATTACTTAGTACAGTCTTTTCATTACCATGTGCTCTTCATACATCGGATGTCTTGAGACTGAAGGAATACCAAGCGCTCATCATTCAAACTCTCTGAAACTACTAAAATCTCCATTAAATCCCAAATGACTAGTAGATGTATCATTATCATCCGATACTTTCTTCTTTCCTTTGCTTTTACTTGCAACACTTGTAGATGCACTTGAAAATGTGGAGCTACTCAGTATCCTAGACCAAGGCTAATTGTAGATGTAATATCAAATGATATTTCTGGTCTACTAAGGCTCTGTGATTCTTTCTTTTCTTTCTACACAATTATCATGATCACGATCATCATCCAATATATCACTACTAGATGTATATCAACTGCTCATCTTATAAAAAATAACATCCATGCTCACTCTGAACTCACTTGTGAGAGGGTTATAATAACGATACTCTTTTTGATCTAAAGAATATCCAATAAAATAACAAAATTTCAGTCTTTGGATCAAGCTTCTTTTATAGCTCATCTAACACATGAACATATGCAATACAACCAAACACTTTCAAGTGTGACACATCGAGCTTCTTGATTGTAAAACATTCTTCGGGGGTAATCCCGTGAATTACAAGCTATGGGAGTTTTGCTCATAATATAGACGATATGAATAGCTTCAGACTAAAAGTATTTTGACATATTCTTTTCAACCATCAATGCCTGTGTATTTTTTGCAATATGGCTATTTTTCCTTTTTGCAAACCCATTGTACTGTGGAGTCTGGCTGTAAGTAAACTATCTCTTTATCCCATGAGACCTTAAAAAGTTATTAAAATCATTAGAGAGGTACTCTCCCTCTCCATTTGATCTTAAGCACTTAACTTTTAGACATGTTTCTATTTTAATAGTAGCCTTGAAAGTTTTGAAGTGCTCATATATATCAGTATTTTTCTTTATGAAATATACATAACTTTCTTGAACAATTATTAATATTTGCTGCTACCAAGAGATGTTCTGTGTAGGCTTCCAAACATCTGTATGCATAACATCAAGTATATTTTTACTCACATCTTTGTTATGCGAAAAAGGTTGTCTTGCCTACTTACCAAATTGACATGCTTCACACACTTCTATAAAATTTTGTAACCCTAAAAGTAGACAACCCTATAACCAATACTTTGGAGTGCATTAATTTTAGTCTTTGCACATTTACATGTCTAATATGTCTATGCCATATTTCAATATCTGCAACCACTTCTATTTCTTTAGCATACATATCAGCATTCATAGTAGAAATTTTGACATCTAAAGTGAACATGTGACCACATTCCTTTTGTGATCAACTTATACTTATCATTAAAGTCTTCTACAAAATAATATTTTATATTCAATCAAACCTATAACCCTTCCTACCATTTGGCCAATAGACACTAAATTCTTTGTGATTAATGATATATGTAATACATTTGATAGACTCTTTCTCTGGCCATAATGCAAAGACAAGGAAACTTTTCCAATATCTGAAATTAGGTGGCATGAATCATCACTCGTTTGTATATAACTTGGATTTTGTAAATCCTACATCTCTCCAAATCATTCAACATGACTAGTCATATGATTAGATATACTTGAATTGATATACTATACATTATTATGTATCATCTTTCATGTAACAACATTCATCATATGTTGCATAACAAATTGATGGTCATTTATTTCTTCATTCTGTCATGAAGACGATGCATAATTTTCTTGCTACAATTTATCACTGCAAATATCATCTTTCTTAGTATAATAATGAGGTGCAATACAACTTGTTTTTCCACAATAATGACAAATAATACCAAAATTTTTAAAACCTCTGTTTTACCATCCACCTCTTTTTCTAAAGTTTCCCTATTTCTAAAGTTTTCATGGCCTTCAAAAACCTGCATTTAATTGAATTGCTGATTTAACATGTTTTACTAATTATCACCAACATGTCCTATATCACAACCTTTTGAAGAGGATGTACCATGTCCCCCTGAACTTGAATAAAATGCTTGGACCTGTTCACCACTTCTTTCAGATGATTCACCCTGCATGTTGATCTCTTCAGTGTGATCATAAGAGAAATCAACTCATTAAAATTTAAAAATGGCCTTCATACATATACAGAAGTAACAAATGATTTTTAGACCTCATTATTAAGCCCACCCAAAGTAGATGAAATCAAATTATCATCGTCAGGCATTGCATCAATCATTGCCGAAGCATCTGTAATACTCCTCACCTTCAAAATTAACTCATCAACAATTATTTTTCTCCTCTTCAAGATATTCAACTCTTGCTTGAGTTGAATATTCTATGCTTTTGTATTGACTGAAAATGTGTTCTAAAAAATTGTGTAAGCTGTACGTGAAGTTTTTACATTTTTCATATGTCCTAACATAATATTTTCAATGACTGCTGATAGCCAATATGTCACCTTGTTATGCTTTACATTTCGTTCTTTCCACACCTTTAATTCATTTGTAGCCATATGGTTACTCAACTCTGGCTCATTTTCTGCAACTATAGGGTTGCTCAATCAATACAACACCTTTTTTTCCTTTTCATTCCATTATTTAATTCATTTGTAGCCATAGGATTACTTAGCTTTGACTCATCTTCTTCACCTGAAATAAACTTGTAAAGTCATTTTCCAATAAGGAAGTTTGTCACATAAAACTTCCACGATGGATACTTGTTCTTGTCTAGCTTCACAATGATGGGATTTCTTAGTTCTTAGCCATTATCACAAAGTTGATACAAAATAGTAAAAAAGTCTTTTGCAACCATTCACAATAAGTGCACATCAATACACAAGCAACCTTTTGCACTGATTGCTTAAGAGCACATTTAATCTACAACCTATTTGTATATAAAACTTGTGTTTGCTTCTTGGCACATGCGCGCATGCACGCGCGCGCGCGCGCACACACACACACACACACACACACACACACACACACACACACACACACACACACACACACACACACACACATGAGATGAGATAGCACACGTAGTCTTCGTGGAATACTCTTAGCTACAACATTCACTTACTATCCAGTATCCCAAAAACAATAATATAGTACATCAATTTGTATTCCCATTGATGGGTGGAATACTGTACATGGAGAAATGCTGAAATTTAAACCAACAACATCTCACTTAAGGCCAATGTGACTTTAAGGGAGAAAAAAACATGGGGACAAGCTCATCTAGTGGCAAGTAGCTTGTGGCAATGTTAACCCCTTTTAGGTAGGCAAAGATGAAGGCAATATGTGCAAGAAGAAATGCAAAATTTTAGAATAAAAGGAGAAGAAAAAACAAGAGTGTCTCTCAATCACTTATAATTTTTGACAGAAAATTATATTGTAAAAAGAACTAAGCACACTTCCACATGTAAGTTGTAATATGAATTGAGTGAGGTATAAGCATAAAGTTGAAAAGGATCTCTAAAACCAAAGAGTGTGTACGAAGTAAGAGGACATCCGTTTAGGCAAAAAAAATGGGAGGGTGCTCAAAAAATCAAGGCCATATTCTTCTAGTGTGCAATCTTGTGGAGAGATCCCCCTGCTTATTGAAGGTATCTTGCTTGAGAGAGAGTGTGTGTGAGAGTGAGAGAGGGAGAGTGTGAGGTAGAATGAGGGACTAGCACATGGATGAAGCTCTTGCTTCCCCTTCTTCTTTTTCTTCTTCTTCTTCTTCTTCTTCTTCTTCTTCTTCTTCTTCTTCTTCTTCTTCTTCTTCTTCTTCTATGTGAAGTACGTGTGGTGAACAAGGCTATGGAGTTTGAGCTTGCTTATTAAGCTACATTGCTTGAGTCGTGGAGCCATTGACAAACTTTTGCAACTAGACTACAACAAGAAGTTAAATTGGTGAATTCATCATCCTTTTTGAGAGTATGTAATGGCTATGTGAGAGGTAGCCATAATGTTATTGCTTAAAGTGCTTGAAACAATTGTGTCCTATTAAGTTTGGCATTTGTAGCTTGGAAAAGCAATGTCATTTGGTTTCATCTGCTGGGATCGATGGAATCGAGCAAAGAGGCATGCACTCTCTTTGCCAAGTGATGGAATTAGAAGCTTATACTTCGAAATGTCATGTGGATAAGCCTAGTATAAGTAAGTCAAGTGACAATTGTGTTGTGGAGTATGTTGGCCTTTGAATTTTTGCCTTTGTAGGTATTTTAAAATCTTCAGGTGATTAGGAATACAATAATATTAAAGTTCGAATGGTTAAAAATCATTAAAAAATAAGAGTTTTTAGGTCTCTATCACTCACAGGAAAAAACAAACAAGCATGGGGGTTTAGTAAGCAAGGAGTTTGTAGAAGCAAGGGGTTAGAGGATCTCCCTCAAGTGTTGCCATAATGTGTTCTTTTCTCTCTTTCCTCTAGGAGTGGAAAACTAGTCTTTGCTATTCGTGCTTTTGGAGTGTCTACTTATCCCAACTACTATGAAAGTCCATCTGTATGGAGGTACTCCTTTCATGTTGTTAGGAAAGTGCCAAGTGATGTTGACTGTCAAGACTGAAATTCTACTTTCCATCTTCTATGTGCTACCTAATATAGGAGTTGGAAATGAGGCATTGTTGGGTCAACCATTTAAATGACAAACCTAGTGTATGGTCCATTATGAAATGCAACATATTCACCTAGAGATACCTAACCTAAATAATTATGACTTTTAGCAAGGGCGCACTTTGCTTAGCAAAGAATGCCACCAACATCCACAACTTCATCTAGCACAATCTCGAAGGAGGGGAGGTGACACTCGACAAGTTACTCCAACTACGAGCAGATCAAAGCGAGCCATTGAGAAATATAGCTAAACCAAGTATGATTAGCCAAAAATGGATTCCCAAGATAGAGTGCAAAAACACAGAGGTCTAATCTCAAGGCTAATCCACAATAGCAAAAGTTAGCTCCCTGAGGAGAAAGAAGACATTGCCAATGTTGCAACCATAATCAAGCTAGATGGGTTCCTAAAGTCTTGTTATGAGCACATGGCTACCATACTAGCAACACATGGATATGGCTGCCCAAGCTATCACATTTCACAACCACAAAACCACAAGTATTTGATGTTAGAACATTCCAATCCTACCATCACCATTCGCCCAAATCATGAATGTAGCCAGGAAAACAAGTACCACAATGCCCAGTGTAGGTTGCTGAATCTCAACTAGTCTACAAGAGGAAAGAATCACAATTTCCAAATGGATTCACAAAGAATCCAAAATATGAACTTCATCGAGAGAATTGCCATGAGAAGCATATCATACTCTCGTTGAATCCAAATGGCCTCATTACCATACAAAGTGCCACTGACTATGATTTGAAGTCATCTAGTGAAAGTGTTTCTTCTAACACAATTCCTCAAACCAACCTAGAAGCGAACATCATAGAAGATTCATCCGACTCTAGTGACATCCTTATTGCAACTCAAACCAATTGCAAAATCCAACTAGCTACTCCTATCAATCAAATCAATTAGACAAAGTGAGACCATCTCTAGGCCTAAAATCCTCTTATAAGAGACCATTCCTCTTCACATTAGTTATATGTATGGCCATAGATATAGGTGATAAAATTGTCACATGTATTCGAAAGCTCAATAACACCTTCACCCTGTTTGCTCATAGCTATGCATGACTTGATTAAGGTCTCTTGGATGCAAACATGATAGAGGATGTGAAGTATCTACCTTCCTCATGAGAGGATTTCCAACTCATATTCACCAAGGCATTCTCAATCACTAAGAAACTAATGACATTGTGAGAATGCAAGCAAAGCTTATCCACTCAGTGTTCTCCAACACTAGATATAACTCCGTAATCAATAGAATCTAGGTGGGAATGCTAGAGAGTGTAGCAGTAGGGATAATGGACAAAACATATCTCAATGCCTTTGTGAGAAAAACCATCCATGACAACCAAGATGCCCAACATAGAAACAAAAAGGCTTGAAAGATCTAGACCCTCACTTGCAATGAGCAGGGAAGCAAAAAAGATGAAATCTAAGACAAAAGCTGTGTTGGTGGGATTTAAAGGTGCATTGATTGCAATAATTGAAGAACCACTAAACAAGGGAAGGTTGCATTTGAGGAGAAAAAATCTACAGGGAAAGCTAAAGATGAATCAAGAAAAGAAGAGGAGGAATGAAAACAAAAAAGGTATGAGGCAAAGGAGCAACTCAAGAAACAAGAAGAAGAGGATTTAGCCCTAGCGCCATCAGATGCTTAGTTAAGCAACCTTCTAGATCAAAGGAATTGGCACTCATGAACATCAATCTTGAAATGGTACCACAAACATGCAGAAGTGCAACATGACTGTTAGAGTAGCCTCTAGTAACCGAAAAGGGCAAACCACCATTAGAAGCCCCTCTTCCACAAATTGTAGCCACCATACCATCCATCCCAATGTTCACAATAGAAAGCAATACTAAAAGGAGGTTGGAGGATATGATCTATGAATTACATGCATAGGTTTTCATCCTCTCACAAGCAAGATCAAAAGATGTAAAAGCCATAGGTACAAAGAGAATGGCAATTGCAGATGTGGAATCTGAGCACTAGGGCACCTAAAATGCCTACAGTTCAAGGATCAACGACCTCCATACCTTTAGTCACTGAGCCTAGCACAAGGATTTAAGGAGTTGTTGAAGGAGCTAGAGGATTAGAGAGATTAGTTGGAGAAAGAAAGGAAGGGTACCTTTGTTGCCCTAGAAAAAGAGAAATGGTGTTAGTAGTCATATGTGTCTTGTGTGGTCATCTCCTGCCTGTGAGCCTTAGTCTAAGTCAAATGAGGACATTAGGATCTCTGACATTGTATTTGTTTAAGATTTCATGTGTTTTAGATGCTTTAGATGGAGGGCACATTAGTGCATTTCTTTTTGTGCACTTTTTGGCTATTTTTTAGGGGTTTGACTACATTTAGGGTTTTCTCACTTTTTTACCTATATAAAGTTAGCCTACCCTCCCACTTTCATTTTCCATTATCCATCATCCATCATTGATCCTTTGTGATCAGCCAACCCTCCTCATTCGCTCATCCCCTAAATGCTTGGGATTGAGTCAGTCTACATGCAAGACTCTCCTCAATGTTTGCATCTACTATCTCTAGGTTCATTCAGATCTCAATGTCCATTGCAATGGTGTTTAAAATTGCCCTCAAAACCCCATCAAAGATTGATGCCCCTTTCTCTACATCATCACAATTGTATATCCATAACTGCATACCCTCCTCATAGTTGTCACTCTTAAGAGTCCACAAGATTTGATCACTGTAATACATGTATACCAACTTCTTGGCCATACTTTGTTTCTAATAGTGTTGTGCATGTATTTATATATGCTCCGATTTTGCTTTGAAATGGAGTTTCTAGAGTATTATGTGTACATGCATTGGGCCTCAAATATAGATAAGTACCTCTTACATTCATGGTTAATTAGTTCCACCCTAGTTGCTCCTTGGCCACCTCTTGCATAAAGAGATTAGAGAAGGAACCTTCTCTTCATTTGAATTTGGAGATCTCCTTGGCACATTCTTTGCATGCTGCATAGAAAGTGTTGATCATACTGTAGAAATATGTAATATCACCTCACTACTATTGCACAAATCTAATAACAAATGTGACATTATGCAGTGGTGTGTGGGTAGCAATCCACCTTTACTGAACATATTTTAGCAATACTTTCCTTTGAGAATCCTTGAAAGGGTTTTGCCATGGATTTCATAATCTCCTTAGGGGACTCTTAACTCTATTGCATTATCCACCATGTCATCTAGACTTTGCCCATGTTTGCCACCCTTTCATCCATATTGTGCAATGCATACATGACATGCATCATTATATGATAGGCATAAAACACAGATTGCCACCATCTATCGTTCTGTAGATAAACGGAACACAACAAGGCCACCTTATCCTTCACTCACACACTTTGCTCAGCCTCCTAGTTCTACATGGCCATATGCCATAATGCCTCTATCATAACATCCTCGTTCTTAAGGAGTGATTCTGAAGTGTAAAAATGGGTACAAAATCTAGTCTCCATAGGAAGCTTTAGCATGTATGACATCTGAGCTCATTAGATATCAACTAGCTGACTTATCGTAAGAATAAACTTGATAGCTTTCCTATAATTGTTAATAATACTAGAGCGAACCAATCTATGATAAATACAAACAACAAAGGGTCCAAAGGGAAACCCTACCTTATGAAAACACACACACACACACACACACACACACACACACACACACACACACACACACACACACACACACACACACACACACACACACACACACACACACACACACACACACACACACACACACACACACACACACACACACACACACACACACACACACACACACACACACACACACACACACACACACACACACACACACACACACACACACACACACACACACACACACACACACACACACACACACACACAGAGCCTTAAGTAACCATTAATACAAACCATGGCAGAGACATTAAACCAAGCTCTCACCATCACCATTCCATGAAAAGGCCTCTCCAAAATCCATATTGGCTAGTGTAAGCAAGATGAAATCCCATGTGTCATCTGATTTGTACAAATCCATTTTTCTTTTATAGGCAAAACCAAACTACATCCTTTGAATACCTTTGGCTAACACATGTTTTGACTCTCAAAGACAAGGCCTTAACTAATATCTTATATGAGGCATTCAAAAGGCTATTGGCCACCATCTTTATAAATTTTCCTTTTGGGAGTCTTAGGCATAAGCTTAGTTACCCCTCTATTCATAGCCTAAGATAAATTTCCTCCTCTTCTTACTTTTTGTAGAAAGCTACATGCCATTCTTGCAGTCCACTGAAAAGGCTTGGAAAAATTCAATAGGATGACCATCTCCGTTTGGGGATTTTTCCTCCTCATACAACATTATTTGTTTGCTTCTCTTGAGGTGTGACACTAAGGGAAATATTGCCACACGTGCTAAGGACTCCGCTTATCCTATAAAAGAAGTTGGTAATACTACATTGATTAGTCTTTTGCAAACTATACCTTGTACACAATGTTGTTTGTGATCTAATACAAACACCATATTTTGGAAATTACCTATACTTTGTGACTCTAATTGATGATCCAATGTACACTATCATATACATCACAACCTCATTATAACAAAATGGTATAGCACTGAGGGATAGAATAGTGCTCTCATGGATATAGCATGATGTGTGAAATGAATGAGAAGAGGGGGAAAATGGCAAGTAAGACAAGATGATACTTGATGCTTATGCAAAAACTTAGTAGTCCAAATACCCTTTCTTACATGTTCTCTAAATACTTGGGGTGAAAGGGTTGAAGTGAAAACCATGAAGAAATTCACTAACCCAATGGCTATTAGAGTGGATAGTTTAAGTGATGTAGTATGTACAAATGAGCAAGTAAAAGATGACAATCATGGTACTTATGCTGGCAAAAAAGATGATAGTAAAGATGCTTACTATTCCATATGATGGGTTACTAATGGGATTCTTGAAGTAGATGCCATTATGATTCTAATAGTGCCCTCATTTCATGCCTCTTGATTGCTTGACTTGCATATGGTGATCCATTTACACTTGTAATTCACTTTTATCTACTAGACATTGGAGAGTAGATGTGGGCAGCCTTCTTATTTAAAATTGTCACTCTTTTGAGGTATTACACGTGCTATTGCTAATCTATGGATAATGCTTTTGTGCAACTCTAGTAGGGTTTTTGTAATTCTTTGTATTATCCATAACCACTTGCACCATGTGGCAAGACCCTATCTCTTCAATAGTCTTGTATAAGATCTCGACAATGTACTCCCTTGACTTGATCATGCCTTTGCTACCTATGGCTTTTAAGAATGTCTCCCCTCTTAGTGAAACAAACATGACGTTTATTAATAGGTTTCATTGACTATTGGCCAAATTGTGTACAATGGCACATCTAGTCATTCTAAGTTTTCTAGCACAATCTTCTCAACCTACTCTTTCACATGTGAGTGGTACTTATCAAGAACATCATGCCCTATTGAGTGATAAGGCGATGGGGAAAAGCTAGCCCAAACTCCCCAGTCTTCTTGCATGCATGTTTTTGGTGATCATTGCTCACAATTAACATTACCTGGCTGAAACAAAAAGTCTTAGCCAAGGCCATTGTGCTTCTTCTAAGAGTGTCGCATAAAAACTCTCATGGAGGAAGGTTTGATGACCACTTGCTTTGTTTGTAGACTTGCAACTTCCCCTATTGTGCCATCCATGAAACTCTCATGAGTTAGAAGTAAGGGGTGCTTGAGGCTGAGAGGCATTCACCTAGTTGACAATGTCACTATGTGAGTCAAACATGTTAGCCTCAATACATGACACTGTTGCCTTGGGACCCCTCTTGCTTTCGTTGTACTATCAAATGGCTTTGGTTGCTTGTTTGGCAAAGCTGGGTATTGACACACATGCATGGACTTCTTCATACTACCATAAGGAAGTGATCCCTAATGCAAGATGCATTTTTGTAATGAACCAAGTGTCTCCCTCTTATCCTTTCCACATTTCCACTCAAGTTCCAAGAATTCTATTGAGTGCCATGGGATATGCACTCAATAGTGAGGGGGATAGTCTTAAGTCTATCCAATGTCTACTACCACATCTATAGCAAAAAGTGGAAAATTGATGGGCATATAAAACTCAAAAAGTAAAAAAGCAAAAGTGCATGAAGAACTAAGACATCAAGAAGGATGGGACCAGGAATTTTGAAGTTGAAAAACTCTAAATTGTAAATAAGTAAAAATAGCTTAAAGGTCTCAAGCATTCCAAGATCATGTGAGGAATTAAAATTTAAAGTCTAGGGACTAAATATTTATTATGAAATCTTTTTCAAGCTCTAAGCTCACTCTCTTGCAACTTGTAATTTAAAATTATGCATCATGAGAAAGCGAGTCAATAATAATTAAGCTAGACACACCAGATGAGTAAATAACACTACAGTTTCATATTAAAAAATGATGCACTACTTATTTATTGATTACATGCATGTTATACTTATGTGCTACTTAATTATTACACTACAAGGGAAGGGGGTTTTAGCGACATGGCCCAAAAAAATGTTGGGCTTTCCCATACACTATATGCTAAAAGCATCCATTAAGCAATGCTTTAAAGCATCCCTTAAACGAAGTCTTTAAATCATGCAATGCATTTTGGGATGCAATTTATGACATTTGTAAGGTGTGGTATGCTCTCTCTCTCTCTCTCTCTCTCTCTCTCTCTCTCTCTCTCTCTCTCTCTCTCTCTCTCTCTCTCTCTCTCTCTCTCTCCATGGCCAGTAGAGACAATCACGAGTAAGCATCATTGCGAGGAGCATGGTAGTGCTAGGTATTTCTTTATCTCGGATCTCTCATACATCATATGCTTCATTGAGCTAGACGTTTGTTTTTATTGGTGTTTCTCTTGACTCAAAGGTTTCATGTGAGATTTGATTTAGATATTTAATTATAGTTTTGTTATTAATAGTAGCCTTATAAGAGAGAATCCAATTTAATTATGGCAATTGGAGCCCCCTACAAAAAATTCAGTTTCTCCTCGATAGTAACAATCAAGACGAAAGGCCTTTGGAAAAATGTGAGGAACATAAGATAGTAGTTGAAGAAAAATAGAATGGACCAAAATAAATTTGAAAGTATATATTTTAAAACCTAGCATTGAAACATTTTTGTAGGAAATTGAAAACCTCTAGTGCTTCTAATCAAAACCATAACAAAAAATTGTTTATCAAGCTGAAACTTTCATGGAAAATACTTTGATATGTGCAACATGCATTCCCATTAAAAGAAATGCAATCAAATAAATCACATTAACTTTTTAAATACATTTCATTTGCATAGTTGAAGGTTGTTTTGACCAATTTTCTTGCACTTTTGAGAATTCAATGTTTGAAGACTAATGTTAAGATATGTGCCTTTAATTCTAGGGCATAAGGAAAATGAATTGACTTATACAAAAGAGATACATGTATTCATTTTAAGTAAGTTATTACTTATAAAAAAATAGACCCTGTCCATGGATGAAATGGTAAAGATTAAGGTTATTGTTAAAACCTACAACATTAGGGGAAGTATGGACTCAAAAAGGGTCCTTTAAATTAGGACTTAATGACTTTTCTAATCATAAAAGATTTGAGGTGGACCAATGGGAGAGGGGATGATGTGCACATTTTATCAACTTGTCTTCCCACCTTGGGGCCATAAATCATAAAAAAGGTGGTTTGTCTCAAAAGATCAGTGGTTTTGGAAAAATAACTCGTTTCTAATTTGAAGAAAGGGGTTGATTTCTAAGAGGATCTTGTGGCTTGTTGACACATGTCAAGGTGGTTGGTAGAGAGTTTCAAAATCCAAATTCAAACTTGCCTTTTATATTAAAAAATATTATGTAAAAAGCAACCAAAATTTGGGGATGAAGTATGCCCATGCCAGTGTCCATGAGACCACTATGCCATCATGAAAGGCACTCTCTTTTCCAATTTAAAAAGGCATTACATGTGGAAATTGCACCCACTAGCTTGCCTTTATGGGCCATAGCCCCTACCACTAAGGTCTAGAACCAATTGTATTCTTACACGTATCGATTATTCTAATAGTCTATCTTGGAATTGAATTTCTTTTCATTTTCTTAAGAAAACTACCCTTATTTTGGAGAAAAACCAAATTCCCTCTCATCATGACAAACGAGGCCCACTAGGCTATGAGATTAGGAAGAGTAATCCTCCCATAATCCATTCCTTATGAGGCCCTTTTTAAGTCCATATTTCCCCTAATGCAACATTGGTAGAACTTGCTATCAAGCTTTCAAATGAATAATTATAGGCACACATGCCCTTATATACTATCTTCTATGAGAGATGGTCATAAAATAGTAATGTTAACCTTGCTTGGACCTAAAAGAGGTTGCTTGTGTGTTTATTGAGATCCACACACTAGCCTATTTCTATGATTATTTTTTATTGTTGGACTAAGTGTTTTTCTTAGTTCTGATATTATGGTGGGTGTGATAGTATAGGGCAAGAAAGCTTCTTATAATCCTTTAGACAAAGAATGTTCACAAACTTAAAACTAATCTATGACAAGAAAGACAAGGATGCTATCTAGTTTCTTGAAGACTTTAAGACCGCATGTCTGGTGGAAGATCTAAAGGAAAACAAGTGATTAAAGATTTTTGGTAACAAGGTGCAAGGAGTAGCTAGAGAATGGTTGGTTGAGTACATGGGCCAACAAGCTACAAAGAAGCTTGAGGAGTTCGTGGACTCGGGGGGTCCACTAGGGTTTACCGTATGGTACCACATGAGTGTAAGGGAGGGGGGTTATTTAAGGGAAGGAAGGTACATTTTATAAGGTAAGGTCCCATAAATAGGGGGTAGATAAGGGGTATTTTCATATATTTCTTGCACGTAGGTGACGTCTCCTCATTACTACTTGTGAATCCCCCGTGTTAGTGGATTACAAAGCTATAAGTTAGCATTGATCCAAAAGTTCACAAAGGTAGATAATGCTAGTATGGTTAGGAGGAAGCTACTTCTCTATTAGCAATGATTCTATGGTTAGGATGAAGCTACTTCTCTATTAGCAAAGAGATAATCAAAGTGTGGAACAGTTGATTTTGTCTTTGCACGTAGAAAGTAGCTTCCTTATTACTCAAAGATTGAGTATACAAGAGAGGGAGGCAACAAGTAGTATGAGAAGAATAGAAAGCTTATTACAATTCTAAGGACCTTGGTCATGTAAGCCCCCAATTATCCTTATGTACCACAAAGAAGATGAGACATGTGCCCTATGCCAATAGATTCTTCCACTTGAAGGAATTAGTATGCTATCAAAATCAAGGAGGAAGCGAGACCTAGTGGAACAAAATAGAAAGAAAAAGGAAAAGTTGCAGTAAATATGATAGGTGCAGAAGCAATCATGATGGCCCCAATAAAGTGAGTAAGAAGAGAACAAGAGGAGCTAGTTCAAAATTCAAAGAGGAAGTAGGTTGTTATAGCAAAATCTAGTAGAAAGAAGAAGAGGGACTTAAAAGGAAGTCTAAGTTTAGAGATATGCCTCTAGGGGCACATCAAGAGATATGCCTCTAGGGAAAGATCAAAAGAGTTACAATTTAAAAAGGGTTTTGTCCAAAATAAGAAATATTGAGCTACCATGTGTTGGCATCCACTACATGCCATAATGATGTGGCAAGATTTTACTCATTGGCATGTTAGGTGACTAACATGGATAATATATTGCCAATGATACTACAAATGACATTCTTAACCAACATTACCTATTTGTTACCCATGATGAGTGCCATCTCAATAAGAGGCACCATCACTACTTCATCCTATCTCACTACATGAAGATATTCTTGATGTAATGTTGAGCTAATTGCAACTTTTTTCATTAGGGTATTTTCTAGATTGCCATGATACAATCCATTGCAAGAGATGGGTTGTTGATAGCACTATGGAGACTACTACATAGACAAAGCTTGATATGAGGATATTAACAAGGATATGGAGAGCTACACGATGCTATCTAATGATACATTGGAGGCTAGCATTGAGAGGTTGTGCACCTTGATGTTGCCACACCATCTAGGAGAGAGAACCTCCACAAATCTCCCCATGGCTTAGGTAAGTTTGTTCTTTTATTTTTTTTAAGAGTAACTTTGGAATGGGCTTAGGAGTATGTCACATTCACTTTTGTTCATTCTTATCTATAGAAGGACCCTATTTTCATTGTCTTAAGTCATGCAACTTATATCATTTAGGCTAAGGTCTAAGGTCAAGACCAAGGTATGGTTTCTCAAAATATATTCGACTTTCTTTTGTGAAAAATGAATTGTATGTTATACATAAAGGCACTTTTTACATTTTTTTCCTTGATTGCATGTAGTGGTGAGTGTCTGATGTATAGGCAGAGGAGTGACAGTCCTTAGTCTTTAGTAGCATAAGTCATTGTAAAGACTCCATCTCCTTAGTCTATTGTAATGGTTTCTCCCTTGTGCTAACACCTCGAGGACCACCCTATGTTGTCTTATGTATATTCTTCTAGCTTATTGAGTATATGTTATTTTCATTATGTATGTGTTTTGGAATTGTCTCTTACATTTCTTTGAATGTTTGGTTTCTCATGTCCTTCAAGTCACATTTGAGTATCCTTTGTATCACTCTCATTGTCATTTATTGATGAGCTTGACACTTGTGGCTCCGATGTTGTTCTTGCCTTGACTTCTAATGTTGTGTTGTCCTCCTATTATTTGTTATCACTAATATTGGGATTTGTGTCATCAAAGATTCATCATCCTCTAGGATTAGTTGGCATGACTTGTAACTATGGCATAGTAGGAGATTTTAAATCTCATTTCAAAAATGCCTATGCATAGTAGACATAAAGGATAGATGGCTCCCTTGTGGTCATTAACAAAGTGGAGTTGATGGACCAAAAACCCATGACTGAAGTCTGAGTGTTGCATTTCTACCTTTATATTCAGCATGGAGCCAATCTATCATCAAGACAACCTATCTCAAAACAAATGCTTTAAAGAGTAATAAATGGTACATAAATGATATAGAAAAAACATAATATGGTAAAAATTCCATGTACCATTTCATGATTTGATAGTTGAGATCATAAATTGTAGCTGTATAGTCTATGTAGCCAAGTTGCATGTTGATGATATTTTAATATTTAATGCATCTACATGATAGTTGTTTGAAAGATGTTAATGGAGCACTTCAATGTGAGGTGAAGATCATCTATCTTATGTGGAAAGGTCTTTCCTCATGAGATGGTACATTGTCTTTTCTTTCCAGGTGTGAAAGCCTTCACCATTGAACTTGACTATTTGCTCAAGTTCAGTCATTTTGAAGAAGGTCTTAAGGCGAGTATACTCAGATAGTGTTTATCCTTTTACAATGAGATTGAGGCTTAAAAGGGATTTAATCAATGGGCATTCCACATTAAAAATCTTCATGTTTTTTATTGCAAGAACTAAAACCAAAAAACGAGTTGTTCTTGAATGTGCTAAGAACACAAGTGCCAAGAAGCACTAGGTTAGTATCAAGAGATACTAGCTTGATGACATGCTTTATGATGCCTAATTTCAGGTGGTCTTCTTGATCTTCAAGTGGACTACTTGAATTTAGGTGGGTTGCTCCAAATATTCTTCTTGAGGTTTGACTTGTTTGAAACTTTAGATTTGAGTGATAGAACCTTTAGTGTGCTAGAACTAGTGAGAAAATGAAGTGGAAAAGAGCTTGAAGAGTACTTGTCTATGGAATCTTTGTTTAGAGTTTTTTGTAGATCTAGTTTTTTGCTTGTAGAAAGAATTGTAGTACATCATTTGAAGAACCCTCTAGTGGGAAGAGAGCTCATACAAAATGGGCTTCAAATGCCTTATACTCGTAGGATGTATCGCGATGTGTAGAGGTAGATCAGGCCGTATGATAGTAAATAGGGACATATATGATATCAAAGATGAAATCACACAATGTTGGCTACTCCGTACATCAATCGGCTCAATTTCTATGATGGCATGAAGCACTGGACTGTAGAGCAACTCTCTAGAAGAAATCGAGTTGAGAAATGGCATGTAGAGAGAGTTATGAAAGTCTAAGTGTTGCTGGTCCAGTCTGCTATGGTAGACAAGAAGGTAAAGTGGAGATGGAGGTGAGAAATGAAACCATGAGCTAACAATGAACTAACCCGAGGTAAAGAGAGATTGGAGGATTAGAGTAGAGCTAAGCCATGCTTAGCTGAGCTCTGATACCATGTCAAAATGACAGATCTAGAGCATGGTAGGAGCTATGGAGGTTGGAAGATGAATGCAAGACTCATGATGACATAGACAATGGATTAATTGTTACATAAGTGAATTAGGTTCCAAGATGGAAGCTTGGACTCACACTGAGTGAGCTTGTGACCAAGCCTCTCATGGACAATTTGGCTGCTAAATAGAGTGCACCAGCACTAGTGACCTCGCTACTCTCAGGCCTAGGAATTACTCAGGGGGTGAAGAGCTAATAAAATATCCCTACGGCAAGTAAACAGCTGGACAAGTACTAGCCTAGTAGGAACCCATACAGTTTTGTTGAGTAGTTTGAGCAAGTTTATGAGGCCAACGGTCTCACAGACCTTGCACAACGCTCCCAAGATTTCAGACTTTGCTTAGGCGATAAGGGTAGGACATGTACACCAGCTTAGACATGGCAAAGCGGGCAAAAGAGATTCTTGGAAGCATGATACTTTGATAACCTCATAGTACACCAGCTTAGACATGGCAGAGCATGCAAACTTTGCTCGACTAAAAGATATCTTCATTAAGAGATTCTCGGAAGCATGATACTTTGATAACCTCATAGTCCCGACTGATGAATGTCAGTCAAAAGGACAAGGAGGACATAAGAGACTACGTCACTCATGTGTGCGGCCTCTTCAAGAGAATCCCCACGAATGAGCAACGAAATGAAAGAGCAGTCTCCACCGTGTTCATGAATGGAATTGGCAGTGAGGAGTTCTACAAGGCTTTGGTAGGAAACTCTAGCCTGCAATGAGAAGTGTTGGCAAGGATCTTTGATGAAGCAATTAGGGTGGATGACTAGCTAAGAGAGAGGAGCTCTCGAAATTCAAACCGTGATAACTCCAGTCAGAGGACCTCAGAGGGGACCACCACCTCCAGCAAGGAATTGACTCCTAGCATACAAGACAGGGAGAAGAGTACAGATGAAGGCTAGGAATTAGTCGAGGTGAGGATGGAGTTAGCACGGCTGGAGGAATTGGTGAGGAAACTAACGGACTACATGTCCAATGTGTGCATTGTGGAGGCAACCACCTCCTATTCGAGTGCCAGGATCCTAGATCTAGGCCTTGCGCAAACTGCGATAGGTTGTTTGGCCACGATGCCATACACTGTAGGTTGCCTAGGAGGTTCCCCTATGTCCACCAGTACAACTCGCCATACCTGGGGAATATGCCACCAAATTTCCTTGGAAGAGGAGCCCAGCTGGCACTTCCAGCACCAAAAGATGCAAATCCCATCATCCCTAAGATAGAGATCAACCTGGTAGGCATACCCCGGCCACCAAGACCCTATGTGACCCATCCACTGAGTGATGCCCCAGTCCATTACGTGGAGGATCCTAACAAAGATGAAGTCTACATGACCCCTTACATCTCGTATGACGAAGAGGGCAACCCAGTCCTGATGGACTATTGACCACATTATCGGTGATGGCATTAGGTAGAGATAGGGGCAAAGGATTCGTAGGGCTGACCCTAGATCCAATCTCATGTTGGACTTGTGGTCACCTGGGCCACATCTCATCATGCTATCCAAAGAGAGAACAAGTGAATAAGGAGAAGTCTGACCTCACAACCATCATTCAAATGCTAAATAACCCACCCGATGCTATCG
Organism: Lygodium microphyllum; assembly: GCF_053477565.2. Lineage (NCBI taxonomy): Eukaryota > Viridiplantae > Streptophyta > Polypodiopsida > Schizaeales > Lygodiaceae > Lygodium > Lygodium microphyllum. Next base: position 122,400,501 of record NC_141144.1, on the reverse strand, counting down.
ACATAGGCACAGAGTCAAATCCCCAAAGATTTGTTGCAAGCTCAAGGAAATTACGAAGGAAACACCTGGACATGGGTGCCCAAGAAGAAACATGCTAGAAGCACAGACCAAGCCCATCACTTGCGCCTCCATTTCTAGGAAGCCACGCTCCTAGTAATGCAGTGAACACCCAAAAAACCCGAGTGGCCAAGACTACAAAACCTGCAATGGCTACTGTAAGAAAACCCCAACCAACCTATCAAACCACACAAATGCGTGACACCTCGGAATCATCTAAGGTTGGAGAGCTTGGTACCCCAGTTGCTGCACATGAGGTGGGCAGAGCACCATCTATGCCCTTGACGCCACCCTTAGTACCGCAAAGCTGAACCAGTTCCATCGACCAGGCTAAAGAACTACCTGTAGACACACCACTATCATGTCATTCCCCCCTCGAACCATTAGTGTCTAGCTCCCTTCCATCTCAACCACCAGCAGCAAGCCTTAGGCCTTCCTACGAGTGACGTTGATTTCTATCAATCACCAAGGAACTTGTTGAGAATATGGGAGATGACTTGGTAACTTGCATCAAGATCTTGGATACCACCTTCACCACATTCGCTAGGAAATATGAAAGACTTGACCTCAGCTTGCTTGATGAACCCCTTGCCGCCAGGTTCCGGCACTTGGAAAGAATATGAGTTTATAACCGTAACATCCCCCAAAGTCTCAAAGGAGTTGATCGATAATGGTGAAATCTCAAAAGAGCACGCATTCATCAGACGATTAATAATATCCTACTGCAAGCCCCAAAGGGCTATGCCAACTGTGGAGATTGAGGAACTTACTCACCTCACTGACTCTCACTCCTCGTTCCTACAAAAATGGGGTAACCTATGTCTCTAATGGGAGAAACCGGGTTGCCAAATAATGACTAATGTTGAGCGCAGCGACATGTCAGCAAAACAACTGAGTATCACGTAGCATCAATCTCGTTTAGGGGCTTGGCCACCACTCGATCCAAACACCTAGATGACCAGGTCTTGGCCCCAGCCTTACATTGATCGTATCCTTACGGAGAAAGAGCTATATGTGGCTAGCTGCATCAACTTGGGTGACTTTTTAACTGATGTCCTGACTTACATTACCCAAGTATGCATTAGCCCTCGCAATCTCGATCGTCATGTCCAATTGGAATACAACCCTGATTCCTATAATTGGCTAATGTCCAAGTAAATAGCACCCTACGTTGCTCAACTATCTTGCCTCTCCCTTGTCCAATCCTAGGAAGGATTCTTCTCATTCCTAAGGGGGGAGGGGGTAAAGGTGAAGAAAGGTGAAATCAGGGAAAAGTGTCATAAGATCTTGGAAATGAATAGAACTTCTCAAGGGGAAATTCTTTTGTTGCTTAAAGAATGTTCTTTTTGCCATAAAAGCATGATCAATTCCTGTTTATTTTCCAGCAAAAAAATGTCTTAGGAATACTAATGGTGAACCATGATATATGATAGGAACCTAAAATGGTAGGGCAAGATAAAGGCAGCAAGATTCCGTTCACGGAGAAAGAGCAAGCTAAGTATGGCTTGGTGGTAGAAATGAGGGGCTACAACCAGTTCACATTCAAGCACGTCACGAACCTAGAGGACGTCATCATGGAAGAGCCACCCATAAAACGACTCGTGGACCAGTGCAGCCTATAGAAGTACATAGAAAAGTTTGGCCAACTACGAAAAATGCACAGAGTTTTTGAGGAGCTTCATTCCGAAAGGAACTGTGGCATGGTGACAATCAGAAAAGGGAAAGAAGCCCACCAACTAGAGGTGGAATTGAGCCCTAAGGTGGTGGAGAGGGCCCTAGGCTTAACTAGCAGGACTGAGCAATGCCTAAAGAGGGACATGTATAGCATGCCAGGGATGAGCAAGGTTGCTGTACACACAGTGGATGGGATAAGTTTAGCGGATATTCCAAATCCTGAGATCAAGCTGCAAGCAAAGATGGTCCATACTCTCTTCTCCAGTCAAAGGTACAATGCTCTTATGAACAGAATCGGGGTGCTGTTGTTGGAGAGCATCGCAGTAGGATCCCCAGGCGGAAATAGATTGGAATGCCTTCATGCGCAAAACTATTGAAAGCTCACTTGACCATTGGTAAAATGGTAGCAGGAGGAGAATCTCCGACCTCCATAGAAGTCCTCCAAAGCATCCACCATCAAGTTCGGTGGGATCCTAACAGCCATCATCTAACTAGGAGGCCTTGAAGGACATAGAGGAAGGTGGAGAGGGAGTAGGGGAAACCCCTGACTGACTGCCTCATCGTGAATAGGTGCAATCAAGCAAAAGGATTATAAGTGATAAGGAAGAGCAGGAGACACAATCTGGCCAAGGAGAGCCAAAGGCACAGATGAAGGGAACCCCATCAAAGTTGCAGAAGGAGACAAAAGAAATGATGTCAAAGGAGGAATGGGCCGAGTTGAGGAAGGCCCAAAAAGAGTCCAAGTGGGCTGAAGATGAGAGAAAGAGAAGAGTCGAGAGGGAGGCAGAAGAGCTAAAAAGAAAGGAAGATGAAGACATGGCGGAGGCCATGCACAGGTTTGTGGAGGAGGCCTATAGTTTCGGAGGAATGGCAACCTTGAGCCCACGTCACAAAGAAAAACCAAACAGCAGTGCTGAAGTAGCCCCAATCATCACGGGAAAGGGCAAGGCCCCATTGCACCCCCTCCCTTCGACCCTCACACAAACCACCACCACCACCTCTAGCACACAGGAGCTAGCATCTGCCATGGATACCACTCGGCTCATGTCCATGATGCAGTTCCTGGTCACAAAAGTATGAGAAATGGTGCTAGGGACAGGAGCCAAAAGATTGTCTGCCAGCAGATGCCAAGTCCAGGCAAGACTCCAAGTGGCAAAAGTTGGAAGCATCCACCACAGCACTGCCAACTATGCCCCCGACTGTGGACTATGACACCTATGTAGCTGAACTCCTAGCTCAACTAGAGAGGGCCAAGGAAGAGAAAAAGGCTGCTGCTGTGGGGCTAGACATCAAAAGAGAGGTTGCCAGCCCTGTGACTAGAGATGACACGGTAAGCCTCTGAGCATCAGAAAGAAATTCGAAGCTTGAAAGAGTAACTCAGTACCCAAGAAAAGAAGGCTCAAGAAAATGAAGATCGGCTAAGGCAAAGACTAGAGGATGAAGCCCAAGACTTGTTGGCAGAGTAGCAGGACCACAAGTGGCTCATCCAGCAACGTGCTGAGCTCTACTAGCGAATGGCACGGGTGGAAGCTATGCATGCAGAACTACAAGAAATCCCACAAGAAGGAGACCAAGCACCAAAAGAACACCGCCAAGAACAAGAGGATGCCCTAGTATTCCAGTTGTGGCTGGCAATGGAAGAGCAATGAAGGCTGGAGAGAGAAATAGAAGATGTGTTAGAAATGAGGAGAAGGCCATCAACAAAGCCACAAGAAGCCTACAAGACGACCCAAAGAACGCCTGCCAGGAGGAGGTGGAGGCACTAATGGCCGTGGCCATGATAGAAAGGAAGATGCACCAGGCAGAGCTTGAAAGTTGTGCAAAAGCCACTAAAGATCTATTAGAACGGATCGCAGAAGCCTACCAACAGTACTCTGTGTGGCGGAGCAATGTAGAAGGATAGCCGAACCGTTGGGATAAAGAAAAGACCTAGATGATCGAAATCTGGAGCGAGAATCAAGAGGTGGTAATGATGCTATCCTAGGAGATGGAGAGGGGTAAGGAAAACATGGAAGAAAAGGTACATCAGTGAGAGGAACGCAACCTTGAAAGAGTGCAGGGACTGATAGAGCGCCTGGTAGTATCAGAATGTGAGAATGTGCTCAGTCCAGAGCTGAGGCCGTTAAAGTGTGCTCCAACATGTAGAGGCAAGCCTTTTTGAGCATTGTTCTTCATGTCACACAAGTTGAAGGTGAGGACTCGGTGGAGAGAATGAGGAGGAAGCTGGAACTGACAACCAGAGCTTTAACATATGGCTTGCAAGAGCGCACACTTCCAACCGGCACGGGCATAACCAAGGAGCAGCAATGTAGCTACTTGCAACAAGCCAGCCTCTCCACTGATGAGCTCAGGGAACTTGGATTCGAGGAACAAGAGCAGCCCCACGCACCCCCAATCCAACTCTCTATGGAACAAGACACCAAGGAAGGGCCTAACCTTGAGCAAGCATTTGAAGAAGAATCGCAAATCAGGGAGGCTAGTTGGCCCGTACCTAATCTACCCTAGAAGAGTAGGAGGGTACCTAGGTTCACGAGCGCGTTATTGTCGCAGGAAGAAGAAGACAGGAACTTGTGGAGCAAGCCCAATAGAGGGCGTAGGCACAGCCACAACAGCTTCTTGACAAGCCCATACCGCTACACGAGGATCACTGTAGAGGCAACCATAAGCTCAACCACCAAGACCCATGGACCGCTTATTGTTCAAGCATTTCAAGTGAGAACTAATGGCTACCTCTCTCACAAAGTCGATGCACTATTCCTCTCTACAAGTGTAGTGAGCTTACCTTAATGCCCGATTGTATTGCTTCCTCTCTCAAGCACTTCGATAGCTCCACGATTCTTGATGCAAGCTCAAGCATCCTCAAACCTCCACCTCCAAGCTCCATCCTCCATAGCCGCACGTGAGACAAGAGAAGGGAAGAGGAGAGAAGAAGAAGAGAAGAGATAGTGGAGAGCTTCACCTCCTTGATCCCTCACTCTCACAAGCTCACTCCCTCACTCCCTTACACTCCCTCCCTCAAGCACTCACAAGGAATCAAGAGAAGAGAAGGAGAGAAGAAGAAGAGTCCACTTTGCCACACACCAAAGAATGAGATCTCATTCGTCTTTTGAACTTTATATATAGAGCTCTAAATCCCATTTGGGCAGTCATTCCCTTACCCCCTTTTTTTTACATGGCTGACCGTGGCCTACTAGGCTCTTTTTCCCATTGTCCTCCTATCTTCCTAGCTTCCTTATCCCCTTATTCGCCCCTTGCTTGGGTGCACTTTATCGGATGTCGCGGGGCATGGGATGGGGAGTGCATTGCATGGATGATGGGGTCTTTGAAGCTGGTGGTGGGGCCTTTGCTTGTACCTGGAAAGGAAAGAAGGTGCACTACTTGGGGTGTGTCTACTTGATCGTGGAGTGCGTGGTGCCGATGCTCGTGGAACTGGGAGATGGGTCTACCTTGGGAAAACCCTTGGTAGTGTCCCACACTTGAGGACCCAGTTGGTGTAGATGGAGGGTGTGGTGAGTGTAGCTTAGGGTGACAAGTCTAACCATAAGCGAGTGGTACCTCCCTAGGTGTGTCCTACCCTTGTTGTGCCCTAAGCATGTGTCATGGGGGTTGGGGCTAGGTATGAAAACACTAGGTGTAGTGATTTGTGGCGTACAAAGCGTTTGTTTTTTTGATAATCGAGGTGCTCTCAGACTCTACCCTGATCTTCCTCAAACGAGTCGTGAGGTGGTCTTAGGGATTTAGTCAAGAAGGCACGGCTCTACAGGTATTCCTTGATGTTAGCCCCAGCATTGAGAGGTGTGGTTGACAAAAAAGATGGTTGCACCTTGTAAAGTGGCTATCATTCATGTCTTCAAGGATCCTCACGCAAAACGAGGGAAGTAGGGTTACCCTCATCATGAGCCTAGCCATAGCACAACTATCTATTCCTAGGTTAATGTCAAAAAAGAGTAGGGGGAGGTGGGCTTCCTCAGCCTACTGGCTTTTGTTTAAGCAGAAACCTAATGATCCTAAGGTAATTACAAGTGGTTATGAAGGTTGGGTCTAGGTAGGAAGAGAAGTCCTCGAGGAAGCGGTTAATAGAAGGGTGCAAGCCCCCTATTCTAAAGGTCATGCATTCCTCGGGAGTTACTGCATTGACATTGTAGATCTTTGGAAAGTCATACCTACCATGCACCCCCCTATCATAATCCACTCCGTGTATGCAAGGCTAGGGCATGTAGGCAGGATCATTCCGTTCTTCTTATAGCATGTGGCAGAAGGCCATCCATGCATCAAAATTGGTGTCCCAAATCCTCCTCCACTACTTTGGCTACACCTTGTAGCCTTAGATAGTTTTGGGAACTTGATAGACCTTGTCCTGCCAGTAGTTTGTGGGCTTGGGCCTTCATTGTGTGACGATGATGCTTTGCTCCTCGACCCATCGATTTGCTAGAGTATTGCCCAATCAAACGATTCCTTCCACTACTTCCAGGGGTAAGACTCAGTTCAAGGCCAATGGGTAAAGGAAGGAGAACTCGAAGGGTCAGGATTGGAGCTCTTGTTGTTGCCAGATAGTCAACTCTTGCAACCAGTTAACGGGGTGGTGATCCTCACGTGACGGCATGCGCTCATTAAGAAGCTGATGTGGCTGTGGTTGCGCCCTCTGCTGGGCTTGCTCCACAAGTTCCCGTCTTCTTCTTCTTGCGGCAATAGCATGCTCAAGAATCTGGGTACCCTCCGGCTCCTCTGGGGGTAGATTAGGTAAGGGTGGATTGGCCTCCTTGATTTGCGATTCTTCTTCGAATGCTTGCTCGAGGTAAGGCCCTTCCTCGGTGTCTTGTTCCATAGAGAGTTGGATTGGGGGTGCGTGGGGCTACTCTTGTTCCTCAAATCCAATTTCCCTGAGCTCATCGGTGGAGAGGCCGGCTTGTCGCAAGTAGCTACATTGCTACTCCTTGGTTATGCCCGTGCTCGTTGGAAGTGTGTGCTCTTATATGCCATATCTTAAAGCTCTAGTTGTTAGTTCCAGCTTCCTCCTCATTCTCTCCACGGAGTCCTTGCCTTCAACTTGTGTGACATGAAGCACAATGCTCAAAAAGGCTTGCCTCTACATGTTGGAGCATGCTTCAGTGGCCTCATCTCTAGACTCTATGAGCACCCTCTCACATTCTGATACTACCAGGCACTCTGTCAGTCCCTACACTCTTTCAAGGTTACGTTCCTCCCACCGCTGTACCTTTTCTTCCACGTTTGCCTTACCCCTCTCCATTTCTTGAGACAGCATCATTACCACCTGTTGCTGCTCGCTCTATATTTTCATCATCTAGATCTTCTCTTTATCATGGCGGTTTAGCTGCTCCTCAGCTATCCTCCTACCTTGCTCCACCAACAAAGTACTGTTGATAGACTTCTATGATCCGTTTCGATAGATCTTCAATGGTTTGCACATAACTTTCAAGCTCTGCCTTGTGCATCTTCCTTTCGGTCATGGCCATGGCCATTAGTGCCTCCACCTCCTTCTGGGCATTTTTCAGGTCATCTTGTAGGCTTCTTGTAGCTTTGTCAATGGCCTCGTCCCTCATTTCTGACACGGCTTCTATTTCTCTCTCTAGCCTTCCTTGCTCTTCCATTGCCGTCCACAACTGGAATACCAGGGCATCCTCCTATTCTTGGCATCATTCTTTTGGTGCATGGTCTCCTTCTTGTGGGCTTTCTTATAGTTCTACATGCATAGCTTCCACCTATGCCATTTGTTGTTGGATGAGCCACTTGAGGTCATGTTGCTCCTCCACCAAGTCTTGGGCTTCATCCTCTAGTCTTTGCCTTAGGCGATCTTCATTTTCTTGAGCCTTCTTTTCTTATGTACTGAGTTGCTCTTTCAAGCTTCGAATTTCTTTCTGATGCTCAGAGTCTTGCCATGTCATCTCTAGTCATAGGTTTGCGGTGATCTCTCTTTCGGCCTCTAGCTCCACATCAATGCTCTTCTTCTCTTCCTTGGCCCTCTCTAGTTGGGCTAGGAGTTTAGCCACATAGGCACCATAGTCCACAGTTGGGGGCATAGTTGGCAGTGCTGTGGTGGATGCTTCCAACTTTTGCTGCTTGGGGTCCTGCCTGGAATCGGCATTCATCGTAGACAACCTTTTGGCTCCTGCCTGTTGAGATGACAAGCTCAATACATGCGGACATTGATGATGGACCGCCTGGTTAGATGGATCCACACATCTACACTTAGCACGTCGGTGGTCATTATGACTCTCACATGTCCACTGACTCATTACTTATTATATTCAGGTTGTTACACCTATTTACAACTGGCATAGTTACAGCGCCAGTCGACTAGTGTAGTCGGTTATGCATTGTTTGACTTAGTAGGCCACTTTCCTTTATGTTGTATCTTATCTATACTTTGTGTACATTGTAAAGTGTGTGGAAGAAGAAGAAGAAACCAGCAAGAAAACGTTTTGGCCTCCATCTCTCTTCTTGTCTCTTGAGTGAGCTTCTCCTTGTGCATCCTGTGTGTGTTCGGCGCATCATCTCGAGCAAGTCCCCCCACCACGTGATTCTTGACATGGTATTAGAGCCGCGCCACTGAGAGAGGCTGATTTTGAAGGCTGAAACGAAGGAGAAGAAGCAAGGTTCGAGCAAGCAAGCCACGGGTAAGAAGCTCTCCCATTCTTCCACTCTCTCTCTTGGATAGTGCCTGTGGAGACACCAGAAGCAGGGTCGAGCAAAAATCTCAGATTGCAGTGAGATTTGGTGTGCGCGAAGAGCACTGTGTACTCTGCAGATTGGGCCCTTCCCATAGTTATTTTGGGCATCTGAGGCTATTTCAGGGCCCGTTTTAGAGTCGCAAGGTTGCGGATAGCAGTTTCAGGGTACACTGTGACTTCGAATGTATTGACCGAAAGTGGGTGTGCAGGTTACAGATTTCAGATCTGTAAGTTCAAAGGTGTTTACAGCGAGTAAACACAAGGTTTATCTGCAAACAGGTTGCAGATTGCATGTATTATTGAGCAGACAGTGAAAAAGACTGTCTGGTGTATTGCTGTGCACTACAGGTCGAAGGTTGCAGAAGATTTGCTTGCTGTTTGGTATTAGTTTTGTGATAATGGCAGATAACAGTGGAAGCCCCATCATTGAGAAGCTCGACAAGAACAACTACCTATCATGGAAGTTCCATGTCACGAACTTCCTTATTGGAAAAGGCCTCTACGAGTTTGTTTCAGGTGAAGAAAAGGAGCCGGAGGTGAGTGATCCTCCAACTGCAAAAGAGACAAAGGCACGGAAGGAATGGAATGCAAAAGATAAAAAGGTTATGTATTGGCTGTCTGTAATTGACAATAATATGCTGGGACATATTAGAAATGTAGAGAATTCATATGCAGCTTGGACCATACTTGAAAGTATGTTTTTTGTAAATACAAAGGCACGAAAGATTCAACTCAAGCAAGAGTTGAATACATTGAAGAAAGGGAATATGTCTATCAATGAGTATGCACTGAAGATAAGGAGCATTGCAGATGCATTGGCAGCGATTGATGCAATGCCCGATGATGATGATTTGGTGTCGTCTACCTTGGGTGGACTTAACAATGAAAAGGCTTGGAAGTTTTTTGTAACTTCCATATATGTCAGAAAGTCATTTTTAGATTTCGATGAGTTGGTATCCCTTATGATCACTGAAGAGATCAACATGGAGAGTGAGACATCTGAAAGAAGTGGTGAACAGGTCCAAGCTTTCTACTCCAGTTCAGGAAGTGGACGTGGCAGGTTCTCTTCAAGAGGCTGTGATACAGGACGTGGTAGTGACAACCAGCAAAACAGATTGAATCAACAATTTGGCGATATGCAGGTTTCAGGAGGTCGTGATAACTTTAGAGGCAGGGGGAGCTTTAGAGGAAGAGGTGATGGCAGAACAGAGGCTCTAACAATTCTGGTATTGTGTGTCACTACTGTGGCAAAACAGGTCATATTGCAGCCCAATGTTATGCTAAGAAAGATGATATTCGCAGTGGTAAGTTGCAGCAAGGAAACTATGCATCGTCTTCACGACAGAATGAAGACAAAAATGAACGTCTGTTTGTTATGCAACATATGCTGAATGCTGTTACAGGAAAGGGAACACATGAAGATGTTTGGTATGTTGATTCAGGTGCATCCAATCATATGATCAGCCATGCAGAATGGTTTGGAGAGATGCAAAATTTGCAAAATGTAGGTTATGTACAGATGGGTGATGATTCATGCCACCCAATTTCACACATTGAAAAAGTTTCCTTGTCCTTGCATGATGTTAAGACAAAGATTCTTTCAAATGTATTACATGTGCCATCTATTACAAAGAACTTGGTGTCAGTGGGTCAGATGGTAGAGCAAGGGCTGCAAGTCAGATTTAATGCAAAGGGTTGCTTTGTAGAAGACTTCAATGACAAGTGCAGGTTAGTTGCAAAGGGAAGTAGAATTGTTTACTCTGGATGCTGGAATTCCTACTATGAATACTGCTATGTATGCTAAAGGAAAAGGTGTTGTTACAGACATTGAAATTTGGCACAAACGCATTGGACATGCAAATGTACAAAGGCTGAAATTAATGCAGTCCAAAGGGTTGGTTACAGGCTTGCCTACATTTAAAGTTGCAGAATTTCATAAGGTATGCGAAGCATGTCAGTTTGGTAAGCAGGCAAGACAACCCTTTTCACATGATAGAGATGTAAGCAAAAATATCCTTGATGTTGTGCATACAGACATTTGGGGGCCTACACAAAATGTATCTCTTGGAGGCAGTTCATACTTTGTCACATTCATTGATGATTGTTCTAGAAAGTTGTGGGTATATTTTATGAAGGAAAAGAGTGAAGCATTTGAGCACTTTAGAACTTTCAAGGCTGCAATTGAAAGAGAAACTGGCTTGAAAGTAAAGTGCTTGAGGTCAGATGGAGGGGGAGAGTACCTCTCGAATGAGTTCAGTGATTTTCTGAGGTGTCATGGGATAAAGAGACAGTTCACATGCAGGTATACCCCACAGCAAAATGGGGTTGCAGAAAGGAAAAACAGGCATATTGCAGAAGTTGCACGTGCCTTGATGGCTGAGAAGAATATGCCTACGCATTTTTGGTCTGAGGCTGTTCATACTGCTGTTTATATTATGAACAGAACTCCCACAGCTGCAGTTCATGGTATGACCCCCGAAGAATGTTTTACAGGTAAGAAGCCTGATGTTTCACACTTGAAAGTGTTTGGCTGCATTGCGTATGTTCATGTGCCATATGAGTTACGAAAGAAACTGGATCCAAAGGCTGAAAAGTGTGTCTTTATTGGATACTCTTTAGAGCAGAAAGGGTATCACTGTTATAACCCTGTCACATGTAAGTTCAGAGTGAGCAGGGATGTCATCTTTGATGAAATGAGCAGTTGGTATGCATCTAGTGGTGATGCATTGGATGATGATGATGATCATGACACTCATGTGCAGGGTGAAAAGCAAGAATCACGGACTCTTAGTGGACCAGAGACATCATCTGGTCGTCCTTGGTCTGGGAGACTAAGGAGTACCTCTACATCTTTGGGTGCATCTAGTAGCACTATAGATAAAGACAAAGGAAAGAATAAAGTGTCAGAAGGCATTGATGCAATTCTTGATGGAGACTCCAGTGGCTCAGAGAGCCTGGATGATGAGCTTGGCATTCCTTCAGTGAGGACTCCAGGTGTGCAGAGAGCACGTGTTAATGCAAAGACTCCATTGAGTGATCCAGTGGTACGCAGGTCTAGCAGGGTGAGATACCCAATTAAAAGATTTAGCTTTGAAGGTTATGCAGCTCATCATTATGCTTATATGGTGAAACTAGTTGAGGATGTTGAGTCTACATGTTTTGAGGAGGCTGTTGGTCATGCTCATTGGGATGCAACAATGGATGAGGAGATGGTTGCATTAGAGGCCAATAAGACTTGGGATCTAGTATCATTGCTGAAGGGCAAGAAAGCTATTGGATGTAAGTGGGTTTATAAGATTAAGCACAATGCAGATGGTTCTATTAGTAGGTACAAAGCTAGGCTGGTTGCAAAAGGCTATGCCCAGACATATGGCATAGATTATGATGAAACCTTCAGTGCAGTTGCTAGGATGGAAACTGCCAGATGTGTGATTGCTTTGGCAGTAGCCAAAGGTTGGAGGTTGCAGCAAATGGATGTGAAGAATGCCTTCTTGCATGGTGATTTGCAGGAAGAAGTGTATATGGATCAACCAGCAGGTTATGAAGATTTAGAGCATCCCATGTATGTGTGCAGGTTGAAGAAGGCACTCTATGGGCTCAAGCAAGCACCTAGAGCATGGTCTGACAAGATCAAAGAGTATCTTGTCAATATTGGTTTTTATGTTTCTGATGCTGATCACTGACTTTATGTGAGAAAGGGAGATGCATGTTTGGTCATCATAGTCATCTATGTTGATGACTTGATTATTACAGGTGATAGTGATAGTGGGATTGCTGAAGTCAAGGGGAATTTGAAGAAGAAATTTGAGATGAAGGATTTAGGTGAGCTAAGGTACTTCCTTGGCATTGAGGTGATTAGATGTGATGATGATATATGGCTGTCCCAAAGGCAGTATGGCTTGGATATGTTGTCCAAGTATGGTATGACAACATGCAAACCACTTTTAGTCCTGTTGGAGCAGAATGTAAAGTTGAGTGCTGATGTTGGAGATGAGATAGAAGACCCTACTATGTTCAGGAGGATAGTGGGAAGTTTAATCTACATGACCATTACAAGGCCAGACTTGAGCTATGCTGTTGGTCTTGTGAGTCAGTTTATGCAAGTACCTAGAAAGCCACATTTGGATGCAGTTAGACGCATATTGAGATATGTGAAGTCCACATTACATTATGGACTTTTCTATGAGGCAGGTACAGATGTACATGTGTTTGGATACACAGATGCAGATTGGGCTAGTAGTATGTCTGATAGAAGATCTACCAGCGGATACATGTTCTCTCTTGGTAGTGCAGCAGTTGCTTGGAGTAGCAAAAAGCAATCTACAGTTGCTTTGTCGAGTATAGAGGTTGAGTATAGAGGTGCTATTGTTGCAGCATGTGAGGTAGTATGGCTGCAAAAGTTATTGGCTGATTTGGATGTGCAGATGGAAGGTCCAGTTGTCATTTATTGTGACAACATGAGCAGTATACAGTTGGCTAGGAACCCTGTGTTCCATGCCAGGACAAAACATATTGAGGTACACTACCACTTTCTGAGAGAGAAGGTATTAGCATGTGAGATTGACTTGGTGTATGTTAGCACACAGGATCAGATAGCTGGCATCTTCACGAAGGCATTGGGTACAAAGAAGCTTCAAAGTTTCGAAGCTTACTTGGAGTTGCAGAGATGCAGTTGAGCTTGAGGGGGAGTGTTGAGATGACAAGCTTAACACATGCGGACATTGATGATGGACCGCCTGGTTAGATGGGTCCACACGTCTACACTTAGCATGTCGGTGGTCATTATGACTCTCACATGGCCAGTGACTCATTACTTATTATATTCAGGTTGTTATACCTATTTACAACTGGCATAGTTATAGCGCCAGTTGACTAGTGTAGTCGGTTATGCATTGTTTGACTTAGTAGGCCACTTTCCTTTATGTTGTATCTTATCTATACTTTGTGTACATTGTAAAGTGTGTGGAAGAAGAAGAAGAAACCAACAAGAAAATGTTTTGGCCTCCATCTCTCTTCTTGTCTCTTGAGTGAGCTTCTCCTTGTGCATCCTGTGTGTGTTCGGCGCATCATCTCGAGAAAGTCCCCCCACCATGCGATTCTTGACACTGCCCTTGGCACCACTTCTTGAACTTTTGTGACCAAGAATTGCATCATGGACATGAATTAAGTGGTGTCCATGGCAAATGTTGGCTCATGTGTGGTGGTGGCGGTTTGAGGTGTGAGGGTCGAAGGGAGGGGGTGCAAAGGGGCCTTTCCCTTTCCCATGATGACGGGGGCTACTCCAGCACTGCCGCTTGGTTTGCCTTCGTGCAGTGGGCTCAAGGTGGCCATTCCTCTGGAACCGTAGGCCTCCTCTACAGACCTGTGCATGGCCTCCGCCATGTCTTCATCTTCCTTTGTTTTTAGCTCTTCTACCTCTCTCTTGGCTCTTCTCTTTCTCTCATCTTCGGCCCTCTTCGACTCTTTTTGGGCCTTCCTCCACTCGGCCCATTCCTCCCTTGTCATCATTTCTTTTGTCTTCTTCTGTAGCTCTGATGGGGTTCTCTTCATCTGTGCCTTCGGCTCTCCTTGGCCGAACTGCATCTATTGCTCTTCCTTATCACTTATAGTCCTTTCGCTTGACTACACCTATTCACGATGAGAGGTAGTTGGTCATGGGTTTTCCCTACTCCCTCTCCACCTTCCTTTGTGTCCTTCAAGGCCTCCTGGATAATGGCTGTTAGGATTCCATTGAATTTGATGGTGGATGCTTTGGAGAAGGACTTCTTTTGAGTTGATCTTGCTGTGGAGGTCAGGGATTCTCCTCCTGCTACAGTTCTACCAGTGGTCAAGGCTTTCGCTAAGCTTTCAATAGTTTTGTGCACGACGGCGTTCCAATATTTTTCATTTGGGGATCCTGTTGCGATGCTCTCCAACAATGGTACCCTGATTCTGTTCATAAGGGCATTGTAACTTTGACTAGAGAAGAAAGTATATACCATCTTTGCCTGCACCTTGATCTTAGGATTTGGAATATCCATTAAACTTATCCCATCCATTGTGCGTATGACAACCTTGTTCATCCCTAGCATGCTATACATGTCCCTCTTTGGGCGTCTCTTGGTCCTGCTACTTAAGCCTAGGGCCTTCTTCAACACCTCAGGGCTCAATTCCACCTCTACTTGATGGGCTTCTTCCCCTTTTCTGATTACCACAGTTCCTTTCAACATTGAAGCTCCTCAAAAACTCTGCGCATTTTTCGTAGTTGACCGCGTGCCCAACCTTTTCTACGTACTTTTGCAGGTTGCATTGGTCCACGAGTCGTTTCATGGGTGGTTCTTCCATGATGATGTCCTCTAGGTTCACGGTGTGCTCGAATGTGAACTGGCTCTAGCCCCTTGTTTCTATCATCAAGCCATACTTAGCTTGCTCTTCCTTAGTGAATGGAAGCTTGCCGCCTTTATCTTGCCCTGCCATTTTAGGTTCCTGTCATATATCGTGGTTCCCCATTTGTATTCCTAAGACATTTTCTTATTGGAAAATAAACAGGAATTGATCATGCTTTTATGGCAAAAAGATTATTCTTTAAGCAACAAAAAGAATTTCCCCTTGAGCAGTTCTATTCATTTCTTATGACACTTTTCCGTGATTTCACCTTTCACCTTTCTTCACCTTTACCCCTTCCCCCCTTGGGAATGAAAAGGATCCTTTCTAAGATTGGATAGGCGAGAGGCTAGAGAATTGAGCTTAAAATTGCACTTTTTGCCCCGGCTTAGCTTTGGAGGTCGCCTGCGTGTCTTTGCTCTTTTTCTATGTTTTTTTTCTGCTTTTTCCTTTCTTTTTCCGCCATCTTGACTTGGGGTTAACAAAAACCTATTGTTTGTTGTAACATAGACCAAATGGAGAATGATGATGGTCCTGATGTCCAAGATTGCAAGGCGTATCTTAATTAGTGTGTCTCGTGTCCTTGCACTCAATGCAAGCTGGCAATCAAACAAAAGCGTCTCTTGTCCATAGAACATGTACAATGCTTCGGGAGTTTCAATGGGAGATCATTGATCAAGCAATCTTAGACTTTGAGCGAACAGTAAGAAAAGTGTGTATCCATCATGCTTTACATTCACAAAGTGATTGAATATCATATACAAAATATTAGACGTGCCATAAAATTTGTACAAGGAGGTGACACCTTATCCCAAGAAATGCACATATTGTGGCCCACTAGAAGAGTTTGTGGGTGTGCGATGGATGGAGTACTTGAGTCCATACACCAATTGGAGGGCATGACTACACCCTCAATACCAGAGGAGACAGTCAGTCTTTTGGACCTTCCTCTAATATTGTAGCCTAAGATGGAGGCAATGATTGATGCATTAATGACTATGGATGCCAAGTCATTTGATCCTTCAAGAGAGGAAGTGTCCATACCATTGTATGATGGGTGCCGAGTATCTCGCCTAAAGATGCTGCTTGCACTCCTAAGTGTGCAAGAAAAGTACAGATGAAGCAATGCGAGTGTGACCGAGTTATTTAGGTACAATTGGGGTACATTCTATGCTTCGTTGATTTTTTTGACTCTATTATAAAAAAAACTTATTATGCTTTTCAAGGCATCTTATGATTTTTTATTAGGTTGCTAAAGTATCATATATTACCACCTGAAAACACGATGCTTGAGTCCCGTGATGATACGCGACTAGTGTTATGAAAGCTTGGCATGGACTACAACATCATCCATGCATGTGTCAATGATTGTGTGCTATTTTGAGGAGACTACAGGACTATGGAGACATGTCCGAAGTGTGGTGCTCATAGGCATCGACAAGACTTACAAGGATAAACCATCCCTTAGAGGTTCTCAGATATTTTTCACTTATACCGCATATACGTCACATGTCTCGTACATTGGGTAACATGACAAGCTTGACAATGTGGCATGTGCAGAATAGATCTACAAATGGAGCTCAATGAATATCATTAGATTTATGCATATGGAGTCACATTGACTCCAACTTTCCAGGCTTTGCATGAGAGCTAAGGTATCTTTGACTCCGTTGTACTATAAATGGTGTGAATCCATTTGGTCTCCGCTCAATTGCTTATAGTGTGTGGCTTGTAGTCCTTGTTAACTACAACATCCTACCATGGATTTCTACAAAGAAAGGACACATGATCCTTAGTTTACTTATTCCTGGGACACCACAAAGTCAAGAACATGGATGTCTACCTCCATCCATTAGTTGATGAGCTCAAGATTTTGTAGGAGAAGAGGGTCACTGTGGAAGACATGAGCAAGCACGATGGTCGAAGATCCACTAATATACAATTCATTCTCATGTGGACCATGCCTGACTTTTTGGGATTCGGGGAGTACTTAGGTAAGTGGGCTTTTGTTCTTGTTGGTGATATCTAACATAGCTTGTTCAAGTTTGTGTTGATTAAATAGGGGTGTTATGGTAAGTCTGGCTACCTGAGGTTATCATGCATGTCCATTGTGTGCACCATAATTAGACTCTTGAAGGTCACGAACCATGAAGAAGATAGTATATTAAGGACACACTGCTTTCTTGTTGGAGGGTCATGAACTGAGGGAAGGTTTTCTTGGACGACCTCCAATACGAATGAATGCCCAAAACTAGTACAAGTTGAAAATGATCCATGAGGAGTCATATCCAAATGGAATGCAATGGATCTCAATTTTCTATGAGATGCCATATTAAACCCACTTACAGATCCACCATTTGTTTGATGCTATGCATATTTTCAAGAATGTGGGCAGCTTATTATGAAACCACATCTGCAAGGGCATGAATGGATTTGAAGGAGGTAGGCAAGATGGAGGTGCTCTGGCCACATTTGAGCACTGATAATCGCTTGCAACTACCTCGCACAGAGGTGCTTTGGCCAGATTTGAGCATTGATAGTCGCTTGCAAATGCCTCACGCTCCTTGGGTCCTATCCACTAAAGAAAAGCACATTGTGAAGTAAATTATTAAGTCTATCCGCGCCCTGACGACTATGATGCATTCCCTTAGGTCCCCTTTCTCTAAAGACGACCAGCTATCAGGGCTGAAATCCCATGATTAGCATAAGATATATTAAGTTTGTCTTGCCTTGGTTGCAAGTAGCATGCGTATTTTGCTATTTAGTGTCTATCATGTGTTTGTAATGCTTCTTCATTTGTGGTAGTTTTACTATCGATTGCGATCGGGAGATGCCTTACTTTAGAAATATGTGAGGTGATTTGCAGGTTGTCGAATTTAGTGCAATGGATCTCATAAAAGGAGATCAAGACGTCCTCTATCAGATCCACAAGGCAGGAAGCAGTGGAGACGGTCTGTCTCTTTGAGAAGTACCTGCCCACCAACATGCTCACAATACAAACTCACCTCTTTGTGCATCTCATAGATGAAGTGGAGATTGCGGGACATGTCTATACATGATGGATGTTCTTCTTGGAGCGCTTCATGAAAACCTAAAGGGCTTTCTGTGACAATGAGCTCGGCTAGAAGGTAGCATGATTGAAGGTTGGTTGGTGTTAGAGGCATTAGTACATATTTTAGAGTGGCTACAAATGGTGGATTCAAATAATAGTAACTGAAGAATAATGATAGACTAACCAGAGATGTGGTGGTTGGAAATGGAGTAGAAAAAAGGATGGATGCTGCCACGGAGAAGAAAGTGAATCGTTTTTGTATGTTTCATCATGCATCCATGGAGAAGTGGCTCACTAGGTACGAGCAAGATAGAAAAGATCGGGAAGAAGCGCGATCAAAATTTTGATGCAGTACATGCCATCGACCGATTCGATATTCTGAGGGCATGGAGGAGATGTTGCGATTTATATCTATGCAGTGGTTACATGGAGCTTTGATCACAACTTCTCGCGAAGGGATGGAGGTCTCTACCAACGAGTGGGAATTTTGGAGGAGATATAGCCCGAAGGGTGACCGCATGTTTTATAAGCCATCGTATCTAGATTTTATATACTACAACTAATCTAACTATTTCATTGTACAGTACAAAATCTACAGTGCAGTATGGTCGTGTGGGTGACATTTTCGTGTTGAGCATATCAACAAAATGCACTCCACAATGGATTGTGGTGTCATGGCAAAGTTTAAGCAAGAGAGCCAACAACGGGCCATGGATCCGAACATCATTGTAGATGAGATGGAGAATTTTGGGAACTTGCAAAGTGTTATCTTAATGGATTACCGTAGTTTCTCCACGATCATATTCGATGTACAATGGTTTAATGTGGTGCTGGAAGGAGCTGGGACAATCATTTGGTGAGGTCCATTTGGATTTCTAAAAATAGATTCTAAGAAAAGATGGATGGATATGCACGACACGTTTGTCCTGCCGATCCATTGTGAACATGTGCATGATATTTTTATAAAAAAAATTCATGACACGGAATAGTCACAAATGTTGATTCACTCTTATATGTGATATCGAATATGTAATCTTCTATCCAAATCCCCGACAACCTCAATGGTGGTATGTTGTGCCATCAACTCCTTGAAGTGCGAGAGTGTATGATGAAAGCAATGTTTCCAGCATAGATGAGAAGAGTATGCAAGTGGAGGGGTCGATATTGTGGAGAGTAGAGACCGAAGAGGGCTTGGAGTGTGTAGAGAAGACATACATGGGTAACGTAGATGAAGAGATAGGGGACCAGGAATTTTTTGAGAATGAAGTGGATTCCTTCTTTTGTGGTGACCTATCTATAGACCTTCTAGTATACACAGAGTTGTGCTAGTAGATTAACATGGGGCCATAGGCCGGGTAAAATTTGCATCTGTATGCTCAATTAGTTGATGATTCGATTTTAAGGGTACTTTAGAATATGCATTCTAATTAGCATTTTTTTAAAGAGTTATATTGTCGTGCTTACCTAAATATTTATGTTGATTATACTAACATCATTTTTTATCTGTGCAGGTTACCTTTTGACGATACTTGGAGAGCAGGATGAGTTGAGGGATGAGTGATGAGGAGTTGTAGTAGATATTCACACGTATGTCTCTAGATCAGATAACCCGATTTAGAGATATGGTGGCTGTCTCAGACATCATCCGACCATCTGTGAGATCTACTTCAGCATACTTTGATGCTTTGGTTTGTAGTAGATGAGGTCGACGCTCTAGACTGACCTCGGATAGAGGGAATATGGTTTTGGGGGTGTTGTAGAGATGTGGATACTGTAAGCCCACGATTGGTGGTTCTAGATAGGGGTGCTACTCCTCGCTCTCATGCATGTTCTACAAAGGGTGGCTCAGGTGGGTGTTGTGGAGGCATGAATATAGTGTCTCCATCTCATCAATCTAGTGGATACTTGTCACCTCCAAGATTTGTTACACATGTAGGGACATCTGCTCCAATGACTCTAGGTTTCACTCAGCTATCCATAGGTGGCATCCCTATGGGTACAACTCTGAGAGATACTACCCTCATGGGTATGCCAGATATACAGGGGTCTCCTGGTTATGCTCAAGAGCATGGTTGTAGGTGGGAGAGAACACACTTTAGACGTACCAAGCAGGGTATGGACACCTTATAGATGACAATACAGGTACTGTGATCATGAATGATGAGGAAAGAAGGGCGATGTCTCGCATGAGAGAGTTGTGCCAACAAGTATTTAGGCACAATGTTTTGAACCATTGGAAGAATATACTGGAGGGGAGCAAGGACTATATAGTGGCATCTTTGCACGAGAAGTTTTTGGTACCTACTGCGGTAGAGAGGTTTTTCACTGGGTGGAGGATGGAGTGTATGCATGCATACATGTCATGTAGATGATCAAACGTTCACAAGGTACTCAAGAGTGGTGCCTCAAAGCCCAAGTGGCTAGACGTAGAGGATTGGTGGAGACTCAGAGAGGAGGCTATAGATTCTCCAAGATGATGGCGACAGCAATGCCCATTGCTATTAGCGTCACTGATTTCTCTGCATGTGTTGCTATTGTTGTCGTTATCTAGGTTGCAAACCATCGCTATTTGTGTCACAAATGCGATGTAAATAGCAACGATTTCTGCGATGATTTTGTAGAAATATTTATATCGATGCTTTTAGTGACGACATGGGGTAATTTTTTTAATGAACATTTGCATCGCTTTGAACATCAGAATGAGGCTTGTATCTTGTAGCGAGTCACAATGTGTGGTTATTCTTTCCTTTATTCAAATATCACTGAAAGAATAAAGAATGAACTGACAATGATGGGTGTCCGCCACTTACAATGTATAGGTGTGTGAGTACTGTCAGGGGTATAATAATACATAGGTAACTAGGCACAAACACCTTTACCTCCCTAATAACCCCCCACTTAAGGGTGAATGTGTCCCTAGTGAGAAGAGAATAATAAAAAAGTGACAAAGTATAAATGTACATAAGTACAACAAGATGACAAAAGACATCATCTCATCCAATGCCCCTATCAACTTCATAAAGTAGGCAACAGTCTTTTGACAAACTTTTAGTAAGTAGATCTACATGATTCTTGTCAGTCGAAGCTCAACAGACTTGTCCTCTAGCACCTTTCTAATGAAGTGATAGCGCATCTTAATGTGCTTTGTCTTCATATGGAAGACTAGATTCTTAGCAGCACTTATAGAATTCAAAAGCAGTATATAGGGACCACATGAGTGATACCAAGGTCTATGACCAGACAACCTAACCAGAGAGCCTCCTTGCAAGCCTAAGTGGCTGCAATATACTTTACCTCTATAGTAGATAGGGCCGTGCATTTTTGCACCTAGGACATCCAAGAAACATCACCTCTAATAAAGATAAATATATAGCTAGAGATGAACTTTCTACTCTTTGCATATCCTATATAATCAAAGTCACTGTACCCCACAACTCCTATATCTTGGACACCATAACATATGCACATAGCTATTGTGTCCTCCAAACACCTCGTAATATCTTTCATAGCATACTAATGCTATCTATTAGGTGTAGCCATATAGAGTACCACAACTTCTACTGCAAATGCTATATCACGATGAGTGGCTATCATGGCATACATAAAATTGTCCATAGTGGATGCATAAGGGACCTTGGTCATCTTGGTCTTCTGCTCATCAAACTACGGAAAATTGACATGAGTAACCTTCACATGAGAAGGTAGAGGACAGTCAATAGGCTTACTATCTTGCATACAAAACCGGTCAATGACTTTCTAGATATACTCCTTCTATGATAAATAAAGGAGCCTTTTAGAGAAATTGCACATGATGTGCATCCCAAGTATATGCAAGGCCTATCCCATATCCTTCATCTCAAAGCTCTTCTTGAGCTGAGTTTTCAAGGCATCTAGCTCATCATGAGCTCTTTCAACAATAAGTATATTGTCAACATAGAGCATCAAAATCATAAGGCAGTCATCACGAGCCTTCTTTGTGTATAAACATGGATCCATATCACTACAACTATATCCTTGTGAATGCATAACAACATCAAACTTCTCGTACCATTCCCTAGGTGTCTACTTAAGGCCGTAATGGCTCTTTCTTAGCTTCTACACTAGGTGTTTCCTATCTTTTTCTTCAAAGCCCTTAGGTTGCTATATATAGATTTCATCATTCGGTCCCCATATATAAAAGCTATCTTTACATCCATCTAATAAAGGTCCAATAGATCTAGTTGAGAAACCAATGCTAGGTACCAAGCATAGGGTCATGATTTTGATTAGAAGAGAATATACTTCATCAAAATCAACACCATATTCATGCTTGAAACCCTTAGCTACCAATTTCGTCTTATAAGTGGGCTTAGAGCATCCAGGGATACTTTTCAGCTTGTATATCCACTTGCATGGTAGTGCCTTCTTGCCACTAGGAAAAGGAACCAAATCCTACATATGATTAGTCTGTAAGGAGTCAGACTCTGACTGCATAGCCATGTCCCATGAGTGACTATTATCTCTATGTGTGGCCTCATTATAAGAGAGTCACTATAACATAATCCATGGAGGGCATAAAAAGTGCTTAGATGGATGTCTAGATCTAATAAAGCATCTCAAAGCAAGTTGATCTTGCACAACAGGTGGGGCTTGGGCCACTAGAGTATCAACTACTGCAGGTTGTCTAGCTAGCTGTACGGGAGTAGGAGGGTCCTCTTGAAATATCACCCTGTATACTTCAACCACCTACTTAGGTTGCTTATGTATCTTTTCCTCATGGAAAACGACATCATGGCTGTAGATAACCTTAGAGCTTGTGGATCCCATAGGTGATAGACTATCTCACCTGCATCCCCATAATCAAGAAAGATGCATTTCACAGATTTAGGATCTAGCTTATTGCAATTGTCCTTGGAAACATGGCAGAATGCCTCACAACCAAAGACATGAAAATAAGCATATGATGGTAGTACACACCTCCTCTATAATCTGACAATCAATAGGAGTGCAAGGGGACCGGTTAATCAAGTGTACAGTAATAGTAACTGCCTTAACCAAAAAAAGCTATGGTAAGCCTACCAGACTAGGCATACTATAGACTTTCTCCTAAATCATTGTATTCATGTATTTGGCAATACCATTCTAGGGAGAGGTGTAAGGATGGTCAACTGCCGCTTAATACCCCACCGCCCATCGTAAAATTGCTCAAAAGATTTTAAGACATACTCACACCCATTATTAGATCTTAGGCATTTTAGCCTATATCTAGACTAGTTCTCAACAAGAGTAAGCCAATGCTAAAAGGTAGACACGGCATACTATTTATATTTAATAGGGTAAGACCAGACCTTATGTGAGTAATCATCAATGAATGTAACAAAGTACTTCACACCACCTAGCAATTGACAGGGCATGGGACCATATACATCCAAATGAACAAGAGCCAAAGGATTGCCCATGCACTTCATGCTAGACTTCTTATGCATACTACGTATTTGCCTACCATATAAACAATGAGTACAAGACTCAAAGCACTTATAGTCTAGGGGTGAAAGATATTGCAAACTGGTAAGCATTTTCATTCCTTTCAAAGACATGTATCTAAGGTGATGATACCAAAGAGATACATGTGGAACTAGAACCATAGCCAAACATGGTCAACTAACCTAGATACAAGAAAATGATAGAGGGTACTAGACTTAGTACCACATGCAATAACAAGATTCCCACGGGTAACCTTCCATGAGGAATCACAAAAGAGACAACATAACCTGCATCATCCAAGGTACTAGCAAAGATAACAATCTTCATAAGAGCTAGTATATGACATACTTAATGAAGACTTAACATGCTGCCTGAACCAAAATACAGTTGGACATTACCAATACTAATTATCTCCAATGCTAGCTTATTATCCAAACGGACAGATTTACTCATACTGCGATAGCAATGAAACCATTCTCTATGTGAGGGGTCACATGAAAGGAAGCCCGTGAATCTATCAATCAATACTGAGTATATCTTGAGAAAGCATTGGTCAACTGTGAAGCATCCAAAATAGAAGCTACTAAGTTAAGATCATTAGATTTATAAGGCTGCACTACATTAATCTTCTTAATCTTAACACTAAACTTACTAAGCACAATGCTATAATCATCATTCTTGCCCTGCATTTTACCCTTTCCCTTTTCCTTACACTTTTCTTCACATATTTTATGGCACTATGGATGAATATGATCCGCTTTTCCAAAATACTGACAAGTAAGACTGGACTTACAGCCATGGGACTTACTACAGGACTATCCATGTGTGCTAGAATATGACTTGTTAAAGTCTCTACCATGTCTATTTCCATCCTGCCAACCTCTCATAGTTAATGCATGTAATGTATGGGAAGCATCCATATTCTTTTTGTTCACCTCTTCTATCAAGAGGACACTCTCAACATCCTCTCATTTTAGCCCATCCGTAGCACAGAGAGTCATACAAAAAGTATCCCATGACTCAAGTAGAAATAAAGGATGCAAAGTATCCTTGAACTCAATCTCCTGCAAAGCTAAATAGCTAATGATAGAGTGAAACTCATTGAAGTGTGCAAACATACAAGTCCTTTTCTTCATACGAAGGTCCATCAACTATTTCAGCTAGTACATTTGAGATACAAGACTCTGCTTGTCATAAAGATTCTTAGTGAAGAGAGAAGCCCAAGTGGAAGTAGAAGCAAGCGGAAGAAAGAGAGATGTGAGCTACGGTAGATGGAGCAAGAAAGCAAGAGAGAGAGACTCAAGATTGTTGAGAAAAGCAAATGATGTATGACTAGATCTATGCCTTAAAGAGGCTGGAAGAGAGAGAAATAATGTATGCTCTAGGAAGAGGTTATAGAATCCCATAAGCACAGTGAGGTACAGTGGTACTATCCAAAAAACTATATAAGCATGTACTTGACACTCATTTCAAAAATATAGTACTATCATTCTCTGTCACTCAAGATTGTATTTATGAGTCCAAGTTAATCTATATTGGAACCTAATTCACTTGAGTTACAATTCTTTATCTCAACCATGTTTTATATTTATAACCTTTGTCTGCCATAGCTAGCATAGTGTGAGGTGTCTCCTCCAACAGACCCAGAGGAGTCCTCTTAGTAGTTGACTGAAATTCATATCCTTGCACATCACCATCCAGTCTCCCCATGGGAAACCTAAGACTTAGTTGAACATGGGAATCTCAATTCTACTTCACAGGGAAAGCATGGACAAGTCACCCCTAACAACAATCTAACGCCCACATAAAAAAGACTACTTTGTAATCAATCAAAGGTAGGAGTGAGGTTAGCATTGCACTTGGTTTAAAAAGAGTGAGAGATGGGGGAGAGTATAACTTAATCCCCCTACCCATAAGATAAAATCTCAGCTCAGGCCCCCTAAAACTGTGTTAAACCTGGTAGCTAATCCTATCGATATTGGGAGGGTCACGATTTAATAAGCTCTATCTAGTGTTGGAAAGTTACCTGACTTATCAGGTCCACCTAGCCATAGGCATTCGATCATCAGGATCGAAGCCTCCCACTTTCCTCGATTGGGTTTGCTTAGTTTTCTAATTAGCAAAGCATACTACCACGTTATTTGGACATATAGAAACAACTTCCTTTTATTACTCAATTAAACTGGTTCGTTAAACTCAATCTTTAGCACATAACAAATACTTTATTTCATAATAACAAGTAGAACCATCACTCCGCAGAGTGGTACAAAACCATCTTTCCGCAAAAAGACATTGTCCAGCGCCTAGGATAGGACCTTCCAATCTCATAGGATTGGGCTATTTGTGATCGCACTCCGTATGTGGCCAACAGGGAATTTATTGGCTCAAAGCCCCTCTAAGCTTCGTTGAGTCTCAAGAGCGGTCCTACATAGCAAGGGCACTTATTACTCAGCCCTTTGCCCTCTCAAGTGCTCAAGTGATCAAAAACCAAAAACATCTATCTCCGTCGAGGGCATAGGATCCCCACCCACATTTTCACACTCTGTAGAATATTAGGAAGCATTGGGTTGGGGACCCCAACGTCCCAAACCACCACAATCCACAACTCGTCCGGTTGTTACAAGCATGGAATCATAAGAGACATAATTCATAATTCACAAATCCAAAAGCAGACATAACCATAAAACATTTTTAACATACTTGTCAATGTATGCGATGCATAGAATCTATGCCCCTCATCAATTTCCGTGTTCTTTCCTAAAAATAAATTGATAATACTAACATGTTTTTGTAAGTTTAAGTACGTTCTAACTTATCGTAATCTGTGTAACAGACTTATCCTATGGGCTTTTCTAACATTACTAACTTATCCCTCCATTTATCATAAGATGCAAAAAAGCAATAACATAATAGAAAAAGTAGGAAGTTGTAGAGTTAATAGCTTAAAAGTAATCATTTTCTTATGTACTAAACCTGATTATCTCTGTTTGGCCATCCATCATGATTACGGGTTATAATCACAACCTTGGTTTGTTGTGGAATAATCGATCCTTCGGGTTGAATGGATTTGGGGGTAACTTTTGCTTGTGCTTCAGCAATGACTACTTTCTTGCATTGGGAAGCTCTCCGAGCATGACCTCATTATGTTGAGATATCAAGCTCCACTCGTGATATGCCAAGGTGACTG
Organism: Lygodium microphyllum; assembly: GCF_053477565.2. NCBI lineage: Eukaryota > Viridiplantae > Streptophyta > Polypodiopsida > Schizaeales > Lygodiaceae > Lygodium > Lygodium microphyllum. The sequence goes on along the minus strand of NC_141144.1, from coordinate 122,374,016 downwards.
TTGTGCATTTATGTCACCGACTTGTTAGCTGTAGATGCAGTTGGTACACCGCCCATGAATAATAGCTAGATGACAGCTATCCTTATCTACTCTAGTTCATGGCTCAGTTAGTATGCCACCTTAGTTAGTTGAGTTTGGTTTGAGACCCATATATAGGGTTCTTCTATTTCTATATACTAGAGTTCTTTTGGCTTACACAACTAAGAAGAGGAAAACTGTTTTCAGCCTCCACCTGTGTGTGTATTCCTCCATTGTGCAAGCAAGAAAGCTACAAGTGAGACTCCTCCCTTCTCTCCCACAATATTGACATGGTATCAAAGCCTTGTTCGTGGTAAGGAGCTCAAGAAAGCAAACCAAGTTTGCGGTGTTCTGGTAAGAGGACCAGTGTTGCTTTCATTTTTCTGTTTTGGGAGCAAGTCTCTGCATGTAGCACAGCCAGAAAGTGCAAGAGTACATTGTCTCAGATTGAGATGCCCTTCGCGGTGTAGGAAGAGGGCAGTATATGCTGCGGGTAAGGGCTTTAGCCCTTGGTTGCTCTGTTTTTTTTATTTGAGGCCATTTCGGGGCCTGTTTTGGAGGCGGAAGTTTTATACACGCACTCAGGAAAAGGCCCAATTTTATGCTGTGCGACCACTGTTCTACAGGTCGGTGAAAAGTTACTGTAGAAATTGCATCGTATGCCTGTGCACAGAGACATTGGGAGTTACAGAATCATCCTTGTTGCCTGTTGATGCAAAATCGTCACTAGGAAGTGACTGTGTGGTCAAATACCACTTTCGTCAATTTTGCAGATTTGCTCTTGTGAGGCTGAAGCTGTGTTCTTTGCAGTGATAGAATTTTTTGCAGTGTTCTGTAATGGCATCTGATTCTCTTTCACAGATTGTCACTGAAAAGCTTGACAAGAACAACTTCCAAGCATGGAAGTTTACAATGATGAATTTCCTTATGGGAAAAGGATATTGGGAATTCGTTGCAGGAAATGAAGAAGAATCAGTTCTTCCTGATGTTCCCAATCAACAACAAATGCAGGCATTTAAAGCATGGCATGAGAGAGCCAGGAAAGTTATGTACTGGCTGTCTATCAGCATTTCAGACTCTATGATTGTGCATATTCAAGATGCAAGTACGCCAAAGGAGGCATGGGATACTTTGTCAAAAATGTATAGCACAAATACGCAAGCCAAGAAAATGCAGCTCAAGCAAGAGTTGCACAATGTGCAAAGAGAAAATATGAGCATCAATGACTACCACATGAAGGTGAAGAAGATTGCAGATGCACTTGCTTCCATTGGGTCGCCAGTGGAAGATGATGATTTAGTTTCTGTGACCTTGAATGGTCTAGGAAAGGATTATGCATAGTTCCAAACATCCATTTCCGTCCGTGAAAGATTTCCCGATTTTGAGGAGTTGATTGCTCTTCTAATTTCTGAGAAGCAGCGAAATGGTGATGCATCTTCTTCGGGAGGAACTTCAAAAGAAGCTGTCTTCTACTCAAATGCTGGAAGAGGTAGAGGCAGAGGTAGAGGAGGTCGATCTGGAGGCCATGGTAGAAATCAGAATATGCAGCAAACTCAAGAAAACCACTCCTATGGAGGAGGACATGGTAACTCTAGAGGTAGGGGGAGCCAAAGAGGTCGTGGTGGATGGCAAAGAGGCCAAAATGCAAACAGTAATATTGAATGCTATTACTGTGGTAAAATGGGTCATATGGCTAAAGACTGCTATAAAAAGCAGAATGACATCATGAATGGAAAATTGCAACAAGGGAATTATGCATCTTCTAGTAGACAGGGTGATGACAAAAATGAGCATTTGTTTATGGTGCAGCACATGAACAATTCTGTGACAAGTGTAGAAGAAAGCAACGATGTATGGTATGTTGACTCAGGTGCATCAAACCACATGACAGGTCATGCAGAATGGATGGAGGATACAAGAAAAATAGAAAAACTAGGATTTATGGAGACTGGTGATGTTGCTGCACATCCTATTGTGCAGATTGGAAAAATTCCTTTGTCTATGCAAGATGGGAAAAAGAAATACATGTCCGATATATTTCATGTCCCGAATATCACCAAGAATTTGGTTTCTGTTGGTCAAATGGTTGAGCAAGGCTTGCAGGTCAGATTTAATCCTCATGGATGCTTTGTTGAGGATATGAAAAATAAAGGTCGCTTGATAGCAAAAGGAAAGAAGAATGGCAGAATGTTTACGTTGGATGCAGACATGCCTGAATTGAGTGCAGCAATGTTTGCACATGGGACCGGTGTAGTTGCAGATATTGATATCTGGCATAAACGCATTGGTCATGTTAATGTACAGCGACTTAAATCAATGCAGGCCCAAAATATTATTGCAGGATTGCCTAAATTCAAGGTTACAGAAATGCATAATGTATGTGAAGCCTATCAATTTGGAAAACAGGCAAGGAAACCATTTCCTAGACATGTTCAAGAGAGTAAGAAGCCATTGGAATTAATCCACTCTGATGTGTGGACTACTAAAGCTGCATCTCTTGGAGGCTGTCATTATTTTGTCACTTTTATTGATGACTATAACATAAAAATTTGGGTGTATTTTATGAAAAAGAAAAGTGAAGTTTTTGGGCAATTCAAAACTCTTAAATCTATGGTTGAAAAAGAAACAGGCCTGCAAATAAAATGCCTAAGGTCAGATGGAGGGGGAGAGTACCTCTCAAATGAGTTTGCAAGGTTCCTGTAGGAGCATGGCATAAAGCAGCAATATTCATGCAGTCATACCCTACAACAAAATGGAATTGCAGAAATGAAAAACAGGCATATTGGAGAGGCATCTCGTGCCATGCTCAACAAAAAAGACTTGCCAGATTTTTACTGGGCTGAAGCAGTTGCTACAACAGTTTACATAATGAACAGGAGTCCCATTGCAGCAATACATGGGATGACTCCAGAGGAGAGGTATATTGGTAGGAAACCATATATTTCTCATTTGAAATTTTTTTGTTGCATTGCCTATGTTCATGTGCCAGATGAGTTGAGATCCAAGTTGGATCCAAAAGCTGAGAAGTGCATCTTTATTGGTTACTCTCTGCAGCAAAAAGGGTGCTATAACTCTTCTACTCGTAAGTTTACAGTGAGCAAAGATGTTGTTTTTGATGAGATGAGTAGCTGGTATAAACTAGTAAATGTGATTGATAATGTAGATGCACAAAATGGTAATGCTGCACAGAATTCACAGCAGCAGTCACAAGATATTAGTGGACTTGGAGCGTCCTCTAGCAGTGGTTCACATTCTTCGCCATGGACAGGCAGATTGAGATCAGGAGAATCTTCTCAAAGCAATGTAGATAGTGGTATGCAGGTATCACGAAAAGGAAAAGAGAAGGTAGATCAGCCCATGTTTGATGTGAATGCAGGTCACTCTTATGTGGATGGTGAATCTAGTGGCTCGGAACATAGCATTGATGATGAGTTGGGTATTCCTTCTATTGTTACACCTGGATTAAGGAAGACCAGGGATGTTTTGAGAGCATGTGGGAGTGAATCTACTTTGCGCAGGTCTACCAGAGCTAGGTATCTTGTGGATAGGCTAAAATATGATGGATTTACAGCCATTCACTATGCCTATATGGTCAAAGTGATACATGAACTAGAACCCACTTCTTTTGAGCAAGCCATGGGAAAAGAAAAATGGCAAAAAGCCATGGATGAAGAAATGGATGCCTTGGAAGCAAATGCTACATGGGAATTGGTACCTTTGCCTAAAGATAAGAATGCAATTGGTTGTAAGTGGGTTTGTAAGGTGAAGCACAATGCAGATGGTTCTGTGAATAGATACAAGGCAAGATTAGTAGTCAAGGGGTATGCACAAACATATGGCATTGATTATGAAGAAACATTCAGTCCGGTTGCAAGGATGGCAACCATAAGAGCAGTCATTGCTATGGTTGCATCAAAGGAATGGTCTTTACATCAGATGGATGTAAAGAGTGCCTTCTTACGTGGCGATTTGCAAGAAGAGGTATATATGGAGCAGCCACTAGGTTATGTGCATGCTGTTCATCCTGAGTTTGTTTGCAGGTTGAAGAAAGCCTTGTATGGCTTAAAGAAAGCACCTAGAGCATGGTCTGACAAGATAGGATAGTATCTTGTCACTATTGGCTTTCAGATTTCCAAGGCAGATTTCTCACTTTATGTGAGAAAAACAGAGAAATGTATTATGGTACTTGTCATTTATGTTGATGATTTGATTATGACTGGTGACAATGATGAAGATATCTTTCATGTGAAAATGCTATTGAAGCAGAAGTTTGAGATGAAGGATTTGGGAGAGCTGCGTTATTTCTTGGGCATTGAGGTGATTAGATCACCAAGTGGGATATGGCTCTTGCAGAGGCAGTACGGATTGGGCATGCTGTCCAAATATGGGATGACAGGCTGTAAGCCTATTTCAGTTCCTTTGGAGCAGAATGTGAAGTTGAGCGCAGATGCAAGTGAGCTTCTGGAAGACCCTACTATGTACAGGTGCATAGTAGGAAGTTTGATTTATATGACTATTACCAGACCAGATTTGAGCTATGCTGTTGGATTGGTAAGTCAGTTTATGCAGGCTCGAAGGAAACCGCATTTGGATGCGACTAGACGCATACTCAGGTATGTGAAGTCCACATTGCAGTATGGACTATTTTATGAGACTGGGATTCAGATACAGTTGCATGGATACACTAATGCTGATTGGGCTGGTAGTATTTCTGATAGATGATCTACCAATGGATATGTGTTCTCTTTTGGAAGTGCTGCAGTCACTTGGAGCAGCAAGAAACAGCCTATAGTTGCCTTGTCGAGCACACAGAGGCTGAGTACAGGGGCGCAGCAATGGCTGCATGTGAGGTAGCTTGATTGCATAAGCTACTTTATGATATGCATCAGTCTATAGATGGATCAGTTGTCATTTATTGTGACAACATGAGTAGTATACACTTGGCAAATAACCCAGTCTATCATGCTAGAACAAAGCACATTGAGGTGCATTATCACTATGTGCAGGAGAGGGTTTTACTAGGTCTTATTGATCTAGTTTATGTCAGCATAGAGGATCAAGTAGCTGACATATTTATGAAGGCATTGGGCACAGAGAAGCTGCGCAAGTTCAGAGACCTACTTGGTGTGTAGGAATTGGGATTGAGCTCGAGGGGGAGTGTTGAGATATCGAGCTCCACTCGTGATATGCCAGGGTGACCGTTGTGCATTTATGTCACCGACTTGTTAGCTGTAGATGCAGTTAGTACACCGCCCATGAATAATAGCTAGATAGCAGCTATTCTTATCTACTCTAGTTCGTGGCTCAGTTAGTATACCACCTTAGTTAGTTGAGTTTGTTGTGAGACCCATATATAGGGTTCTTCTATTTCTATGTACTAGAGTTCTTTTGGCTTACACAACTAAGAAGAGGAAAAGTTTTCAGCCTCCACCTGTGTGTGTATTCCCCCATTGTGCAAGCAAGAAAGCTACAAGTGAGACTCCTTCCTTCTCTCCCACAATCTTGACACATTCAACATATCAACGTCTCTTGGGAGCCATGAAAGAAGCTTAATGGATTTGAGCAGCACTTTCGCGTAGGTGTGGAGAGAGAGAGGCTCGGCTGATTGCAGAATAGAGCTTCGTCACGTCAATAGTAGAGAGACTTCAACATGGGTTGTTTTTTTTAACGTGACGCTCTATCTCTATTTATATAGTAATCTATGTTACTCAACATGGTATCATAGCCATGGCTGAGCTAGGTAGCTAGTGGTGTGATTTCTTCTTCTTTTCAAGCTCTACAATTTGTTCCTCTTTCATTCTTCTCCTTGTACAAGTCCACTTCCATTCCAATCCCTCAAGCCATCCAATATCAAGTGTGTGTATGAGGTGAAAAAGCTCAAGGAAGGAGGTACTGCTGGAAGAGCTCAAGAAAGAAGGTGCTACTCAAGGCAATCAAGAAGCTTGGTTTGGTCTTCACCTTGAAGATATTGAAATTTCTTGTCATTTCCATTTTCCCAAGCTATCATTTGAAAGGAGTAGAAGAAGGGTGCAACCATTGAAGGTCGGTTCAAGGTAGTGTGTCATTGAGGTTTGGCAAAAGGCAACTTGGCTCATTAAGCAGGGGGCTTGCTTGTTCAAAGAACAAGGAGTCAGCCTTCTAGTCTGAGAGAGAGAGAGAGAGAGAGAGAGAGAGTTAGAGAGAGAGAGAGAGAGAGAGAGAGAGAAGAGAAAAGAAGAGGTGGTTCTAGGAAGAGCTCAAGTCTTTAAGTTTCAATGCATAGTAATCAAGTCTGAAGCATCTCTGTAACAAAAAGAGAAAAGAGAGGATACATGATATCTTCCAAGGTTCTGTGCATCTCTTGGGCTCGAAGCTCAACAATACACTTGTACAATACCAACTCAATTCCCTCTGTGGAAGCCTTTCCTTGACCATCGACAACCTCTCTTGCTTTTTCCAGACTCTCTAGTTGTTGTTTGGCAGCTACAGAGAAGAGATGGGGATGGCTTTGCAATATCTCTGTGAGAAACTAACCACTGGGTGACTCGGGCTACATGGGAGCAATATGTTTGATGTTGCCTTGGGTGGTGGACTGGTAGAAGAAGAGTTCAAAGCTCCAAGCTCCACGGTACCTACCTACAAAATCAAACTGAGAGGATGATAGAAAAAAAAAAGCAATGCATGCTGAAGTTGCTCGTCATATTCGTCACTTGCTGCTCAACATTATCTTTGTTTTCTCTCTTTCCTAAAGTCTAACCTATAGGTTGAAAAAGGTTCTACTCCATCAAGTGCCTTCAGACATTAGCATTGTGTGCCTTTCCCAATATCTTTGAAAAAAAAAAAGGGATTAGACACTGCTCAAGTATACTCGTGGTAAGACCTTCCCAATATTGAAATGTTTTGCTTGCACCTTACACAAGAATCCAATATCAAGAGAAAATTCAATGTCATTCCCTTCAACAAGTCAAAACCAATATCCCAAAAATTATGATTTCCAAGTCCATGTATCCCAAAATTTGTGTCAAATGAGATTTTCTCAAGGCAAGACCATGAACCCATTAGTATATCCATTTGTAAAAGCATAAAGATCGTGTTAAGAAGACTAAAGAAAAAAGAGAAGTACCACACATCAACAAAAGGGACAAGGATCACAACAAAGAAAAAGAGCATGAAGACCAAGAATGAGTCCAAGAAGATCAAAGATACCCAGAAGATCGAGGATATCACCAAAGGATGCCAAAGAAGTACAAAGAAGATGAAGAAGATACATTCTGCTGTGCTGACAACAAAAAATTTCCCATAAGTGGATCATGTTTTCTTGTAGTGGATCTTTGTTTCCCATAGTGGATGTAAAAGCCCTTACCAAAGATGTAAAGTTTCAAGCTTTAACTTGACTAGGTTGCCTATTAGCTAGTCTCTCGGGCCATGTCATCATGTAGGGGGAGCAAAAGCCAGGAAGTGTAGGAACTCATCATTTGAGGGGGGTGTTGAGAAAAGGAAATAATATATAACCAGATATATGCCCTGAAGAGACATGAAGATTGACAAATAATGTATGCTCCAGGAAGAGATGACAGAATCCCATAAGCATAGTGAGGTACAGTGGTACTATCCAAAAAGCTATATAAGCATGTACTTAACACTCATTTCAAAAATATAGTACTAGCATTCTATGTCACTCAAGATTGTGTATATGAGTTCAAGTTAATCTATCTTGGAACCTAATTCACTTGAGTTACAATTCTTTATCTCAATCATGTTTTATGTTTATAACCTCTGTCTGCCATAGCTAGCATAGCTCTAGATCCGTGTTTCTCAACAAATATGTGAGAACTCCAATAGTCACAATATATGATTAGCCTTCCCTTTATTCAAATATCATTGAAAGAATAAAGAATGAAATGATAGTGATGGGAACCCGCCACCTGCAATATGTAGGTGCAGGTAATGTCAGTGTAGTAATATATGCGTAGCTAGGCATAGGTGCCCACTGTAGTAGAGAGGGTTGTGCATTTCTGCAATCTGGACATCCAAGAAACATCATCCCCAACAAAGGTAAACACATAGCCAGAGGTGGATTTCCTATTGTCTACATTACTGCATAATCAGAGTGAGTTTACCCCATGACTCCTATATCCTGGTCATTATAACATACATACATATCTGCTATGCCTTTCAAGTACCTCATGAAATGCTTTAGAGACATACTCGCCCCCATTATCTGACTGTAGGCATTTCAACCTATACCTAGATACATTCTTAACCAGTGCAAGACAACACTGAAAGGTAGCCAAAACATTAGATTTCAGCTTTATAGGATATGCCCATACCTTGTGTGAGTAATCATCAATGAATGTGACAAAGTACTTTGCACCTCCTAACAACTAATAGGGCATAGGTCCACAGGCATCGGAATGAACAAGAGCTAAAGGCTCACCCATGCATAGTGTGCCAGGCTTCTTATGTATACTAGGTGTCTACCTGCCATACAAAGAATGATCACATGACTCAAAACACTTATAATCAAGGAGTAAAAGATACTGCAAACGAGTAAGTATTTTCATTCCCTTTAAGGAACATGTGCCCAAGGTGGCGATGCCAAAGAGATACATTATCAGAGTTCAAGTTGCTGTACTACATTGATCTCTTTGATCTTAACACTAGACTTATCATGGATAATGTTGCGATCATCAGAATTGTCCTACACTTTCCCTTTGCTCTTTTCCTTGTGCTTGTCATCGTGCATTTTATGGCATTGCGGCCTGATATATCCTGCTTTCCCACAATAATGGCATGTCAAATCAAACTTATGTCCATGAGACTTATTGCAAGACTATCCATGAGACTTAGAATGAGACTTCTATCATGGCGACCCCGAATTGTCAAAGCATGAGAAGTATGAGAAGCAACCACATTCTTCCTATTTATCTCCTCTATCAGTAGTGTGCACCCTCCTCTACATCAAAAATTTTTAGCCCATTCTTAGGCATATTTGCACACATAGCAATAGGAAATGCATCCTAAGACTTAGGTACTGTGAGCAACAAGAACAAAGGTGGAAGATTGTCCTTAAAGTCAATACCTTGTGATGATAGCTGGCCAATGATAGCATGAAACTTGCTCAAATGCTGAGAAACACTGGTACCTTCCTTCATACAAAGGTCCATAAGCTGCTTTTCGAAAACATTAGAAGGTTAAGAAGATCTTGGAATATTTTGGGAGTTGTAATAATTTATTTTGGCTTTGTTACACTACCCTGAGAGGCGAGCTCCCTCCCATGCAAGTTGTAACACATGAATATGGCTTATGAATATGGTTTAAGGTGTGCAAGATTGAGAAGACCAATCTTTTAGCCAAAACATGGGTAGGGTGCCCAAGGGAAAAGTTCATAGTCCAACGTTTCCCTAAAACTCCTCAAAGGGAGAACCCTTATACATTGGCAATGCCACGATCACACACATATGGGAGGCACTCCACCGACTAATAGTCGGAGCCCCACTGCAGCTCTCCTACATTGCAGGGATTGGCCCTTTGATGCGCTGCTAAACATATAACACAAACGAGCACAAACTCCTCTCTTTTATATTTCTCGTATTTCCAAGAGATATCCCATGCTTCCTCACTTCACAGTCCCTTAGGAAACCGACCCTCTACCCTACGGCAAGGGATAACCTCACACTCTCAATTGTGGGTCAAAGTCCTAAGAAAACAATTGCTATGCAGTCCAGGAGATTTTCCTTCGATACCATGAACCATGCATAGTGCATAATGTGAATGGTTTAGTGCACAAACAATAGAAAATCAGCATTGTGCTTAGTGCAAAAGCATTCTTTCAATGATTTTGACTATTGCTCGTATGCGGCGTTGCATGAACCTAGCACCGAGGAGACCCTCGTGCTACTAGATCCTTACTTTAAATTAACGACCGATCTATATGATATGCATAAAAACCAGCAAGCTTTTCATTATTTCATTCAGTATTTAAACACCTTTTATACACTCTACCCCCTCACCCGTTTAGATTGTGCATTATTGATCAGTTTAGGGTTCATTTTCATGTTTTTGTTGTATGAAAAGCAATAAAAACTCACTAAAACATAAAGGTAGGGCTGAACTGAGGCTAAACCTCATACTTCAGACCCCCCATATATCCACAAACATGAATCTTATTTTTCCTTAATTTTCGACACTCAAAATCTATTTTTTCCTTATTTTTTCCCATTTTTCCCTATTTTTCTTGTATTTTTTGTAATATTAAATAACTGAAAATATAAAATGAGTTGTGGACTGTGACCCTTAGGTTCATTTGCAGCAAAAACAAAAATTTAGTTGGTGTGTCTTATTATATTTTCCATTTATATACCAAAAACACCCAATTTTTTCCTATTTTGCGTGTTTTACGGGTTTTACACTATTAATTTCAGTCACAACACGTGATTTTTTTATTTTCTGAGCATAAACTGATCAAAATCATAGCAAGCAACATCATAATGCATAATCATCCCATGGGAACAAATATTCATGAAGCAATTTGCATAAAACATCAATTTCCTTTGTAAAAATGAAATTACCGTTCTTTGCGGGTTGCGGGTTTTTATTTGCCATGTCTCGGGACTGATTTTCAGCAGCCATTAATGCTCATGACAGCCCACAATCAGCAATCTTCATTCCTCTTGAACTACGGAGCAATCCGGTCTTCATTGGACAAGCATCCGTCATCCATTCTTCTTCTTCTTCTTCACCACATGAATCTGCCCTTAAAGGAGAGAGAGAGAGAGAGGAGAGAGAAATACTGAAATCAGAGATCTTCATAGAGACCACCATTTGACGGGCGAAGACAGGCGATAAGACTAGCCAAGAGAGGGAAGATCAGCCCCATGATCTGTTGTATGGGTTGCTTTCAGCCTGCATACTCCATCTCCATCATGAGAGGGCGCAAAAAACGACCGCCATGTTGCTCCACGTTTTTTCTTCATCCCTCATTCTCTCTCCACGTTTTCTCCACGTTTTTTCACTCATATGCATGAAAAGTTTCATGCTACATTTAAATTTTGGGCTCCCAAGGGTCACTTGCCCATTTTGGCCAAATTTTGTCCACCTCTTCACATCTTGACCGGTTTCTTGGCCATTTCCCCGTCCTGGCTCCAATTCAAGCTCTGAAAAATCCTGGGCATCCGTCTTGACATCTCGCATTGGCTGGTAACTTATGACAACCTGCACGGCAGTCTGAAAAATTATAAAAAATCAACAAGTGACGCTCGGGCGCCTTTAAATCACTTTGACGCTTAAAATCGTCCTAGGTCGAGCCGCCGCCTTCGACGTTGAATATTTTTCCCTTGATATTCGTAATTTTTAGCTATTTTTAAGCACTTCTCGGCATCAAAATTCCGCTCTCATTGGCGACCACGGGATAGGGCGACTCAGCCCGTCGAATCCCATAGTAGATTTGCACAAAACAACCAAAGGGAGCATCAAGCTGATACAAAGTAGATACATACTAAACACAGCACAATGCTCACCCTATCTCCTGACAAAACCAAGGCATGACATCGATAAGGAGTAGGCCTAGCATAATCTGATTAAAGGTTCGAAGCTAGTCACTAACCAACCGTCCAACACGGCCAAACTAAAAAACCTATCAAAGAGGTTGCCCTAAGTGGTGGTCTGAACTATCTACCTAACTAAGGACAACACAACTAGGAGCTCCTACTAGGCGAGGACTCCTATAGCCTGATCAAGAAGTATTTTCTTGTAGCACATTTCTTCTTTCATATTTTTATTTTATTGACATACTCGGGCATGTAAAAAGGAGGGAGCTGAGCGTAGTGACCCAAGGAGAACAGGGCATCGGCCTTAGGTCCTGTCTCAATACCCAAGAACCTACCAAGCCCTCGCAAGGCGACACTTAATCATTTTCTAACGCTCACATTTATTTTCGCTCCAACCTTCCTTAATTTCTTCTTTTCCAGTAAGATGCCACCCCTAGGAAGACAAGGCATCGGCCCTGGGTATGACTCGTCCCCAGGAACCTACCAGGCCTTCGCTAGGAAATGATCAACTGTGTATAAAGTTTTGTTTCTTTTCTTTTATTTTGTTTAGAGGGGGTTAGAACCCCTTTTTACACACCTCTGTATATATTTATTGTCTTTTAAGATATTCAGGGTTTCCTTCCCTCTAGCATCATTATTTTTCCCTTTTGGCAGGCTTCTCTAACTGCCTCACAACTAACAAGAACTCCTAGAACGGCTGCCTAGCAAGCTAGTAGAACAGGGTCACTAGGACTACCTTCTAAAACAGGTCTTTCGATGCCTGACAATGTCTTTACAGGAGGCAATGACTACTCAGGCCTCCCTCAGACATACCCAACCTAAACCTGGGACTTTATGCCTTGGATACCGGTCCCCAACAAGAAAGAAAAAACCCCTTACAAGCACACATACATATATAGCATAAAAACACGGCACTCATAAAGGAGAGATACCTCCTGGATAGGGCCACGAGAAGCTTCTGCGCAACAAAAGGCTCCTTCCAAGCTCTTCTTCCGAACCTGTCTAGCACAGAACTAAAACAAGAAACCATTAACCACTAAACAGACAATCGACCCTCTTGGCCTAATGAAATAAAACATTCCACTACAAAACTTGATCGCCCTCTTGGCCTAACGAGATTTGGACGTAATATCCAAAGCAGCTAGCCTTCCTAGCTTAAAACTAGATAGGTCTTTTTAGTCCACGTAATATTGATGTCCTTGGCATATACATCACACCGTCTCAGACTATCCAAGGTGCCAAGGATAGCATATCATAGGTCGACTAACCCCATGCTACTCATGCAAGTTAGCTAAAAGCTTGATCTTGTATTTTTTGATCTTAGGTTTTTTTGTTTGTAGAGCTACAAGTCTAAGTCTTTCCACAAATACCCCATCAATAAGACCGATCCCTTCTTGGGCACTATGAGCTGAATGAACAACCTTAGTGGGCTCGCATGTCCCACATTTATTGTAAACTGAATAAACTGGTTGTTCAAGCGACTGAGTGGCTCCTTTGGGAGAAAGAATCATAGCTTTGTACTCATTCGAACCTCCCCTCTTTGGGTTTTCACATAAATCAGTGCTGCGACCCAAACTAGGTAGAACTTCAAGCCTAAGCACATCACATGGGTGTATCCCAAGGCAGTGTATATGGTCAGATGTATATCCAGTCTTATCCTCTTGGGGGTTCGACAAAATATATCCAGATGGGATCCTTGGCCTTGCATCCGACACTCCTGCCATACTTTTGGAGATTTTGGGTCTCCAAACCCATCTCACATTTTCCTTAATATTCTTGCATTCCCTCAATTTGCTGCACTGGTCTAACGAACTCAATGCAAACTTATCCCTCTGGCCAAATGGCCTCACATCCTTATGACCTTTGTGAATCACAGGTAGACTTTTAGCATGTTTCATCCTCTTTACAAAAGATGCCTTTACTTGTTTACGTCCATACTGCAAATTTTTTCCCATAAGAACCATGCTTTCACTGAAGGGAACAACATCCACCCGAAAGCATGATTCCGACACCAAAGGTCTCTCAAGAGCCTTACTAGCAACAAAATTAGAACCACACACAGAATGCTTATCAACACTCATAGGCCCATTGGTTCTATCCATATTTCCATCGCAATTACCTCTCGTGGAAATGTTTCAATCCCTAATGGGACTTACATGGCTTGGCACCTGTTCACTGAGAGGCATGTCATTACTACTCATAGAATGGCCATTTTCTGCTTTGAGATTTTGGCAACCAAAGTTCCCCTCATAGGCTGTCTTGGTATCAACAAGTGAGCTGTCTTCTTGCAGAAATGATTAGAAGCTAGGATGCACTTGTACTGAGCGGAAAAAACTCCAAAAGTTTTCCCAACATCTCTGAATATGACCCTCATAATCAATGGCATGCATTTTTTCTTCCCTTAACGACTTAGGATTCTGCACTTGGATTTGCGTATTAATCTCTAAGCCATTCAGAAAGAGCTCACATAGCACATCATCTGGTAATGCACTGGCTCTTCTTGGCCAAATCCTAAGAGTACTATCAAAGGCTCTAGCATACTCTTTAACAGAAAGATAAGACTCCTGTCTAAACTGCATAAGCTACCCTAAGACCTGAATCATAGGGAGCTTCTTTTCATACTCATCTAAAAATCTATCACAAGACTCCTCAAATGATTTGATCGACCCTCTTGGGAGGCTCCAATACCATTTCCTTGCCTCTCCCTTTAGGGTACTTGGGAATACGAGCATCCGATGTATATCGTCGAATCCACTTGCAATGCAAGTTAGGTCATATTCTCTTAAATGAATCATCGGATCCTCATTTGGAAACCCATAAAACACTTGGAGATCCCTATAAAGAGGAGGACATTTAGTCCTCTCCTTTGGGATCAAGACTGGGTCATCGAAATCTTCGTATTCCTCTTGACCTAATACCAGTGTGTTAGGGTCTTTAATCTCTTCCATTTCCACCTTTGCTGGTGTGGAAGAGTCACTAATTCCATGAACTTCCCTTTCCGCCAGCTCACAAAGTGGTTTAGGGAGTCCAACACTATGCAATAGGGAATCCATCCCATCATCTGCTAGTGGTGTTCTAGTAAGCCTATTCTCATCTGCCACCACTTTGCTAGAACTTAGGATAGGACCTAATAAAGTCTTCCTTACTAACAATGGTTTTCCACACACATGGACATCATCCAATGCTTTATGGATCTTGGCAATCACACTACGGTACCCAACTACGTCAGGCACTACCATCGGATGTATCTTTAGATCATAATCATCATGTCCTCCTATGTGTATATTAACCATCATTGTCACAGTCTTTTCTATGACATTATCATCATGAATGATCATAGATGACTGTGTCATCTCAGTACTACTTTCACTTTCCCTTTTCTCTAATCTCCATGGGCTGTTAATCTTAGAGGTAGCTCCATGGGTATTTTTCCATAGTGACCCAAACTCAAGCAGGGTATCACTTTCAGGGAAAAGGGTGAAATAGTCAATCACCCGACGTGTCAAAGATCCCACTAGACTGTTCAAGATAAACAAAGTATCCTTTGTGTGTTGGGGATTTCTTGGATTGATCGTCATACTGATGACCAAGGTTTTTATCAAACTAACTTGATATCCACCGCTTCAAGGCAGCTATCGACCAATAGAATAAAACTAACAGGTCCCTTATGAGACCAAGATTCGGAGACCGCCACTTCTAAGCGGCTCCCGGCAGACGCACCACTGATGGGACCTAAAATGGGCCAGCACTGGCTATGGCACTAGCCGGACCTCATGCTCATGATACACAAATACCCTCACGGCCTCGCGGACTAGGAGCATCAATCCAATGCTAAAGGACAAACTTGCCCTAAAGCTTAATTCATGCGTTTATAGTTCATAGTCCAACATTTCCCTAAAACTCCTCAAAGGGAGAACCCTTATACATTGGCAATGCCACGATCACACACATATGGGAGGCACTCCACCGACTAATAGTCGGAGCCCCACTGCAGCTCTCCTACATCGCAGGGATTGGCCCTTTGATGCGCTGCTAAACATATAACACAAACGAGCACAAACTCCTCTCTTTTATATTTCTCGTATTTCCAAGAGATATACCATGCTTCCTCACTTCACAGTCCCTTAGGAAACCGACCCTCTACCCTACGGCAAGGGATAACCTCGCACTCTCAATCGTGGGTCAAAACCCTAAGAAAACAATTGCTATGCAGTCCATGAGATTTTCCTTCGATACCATGAACCATGCATAGTGCATAATGTGAATGGTTTAGTACACAAACAATAGAAAATCAGCATTGTGCTTAGTGTAAAAGCATTCTTTCAATGATTTTGACTATCGCTCGTATGCGGCGTTGCATGAACCTAGCATCGAGGAGACCCTCGTGCTACTAGATCCTTACTTTAAATTAACGACCGATCTATATGATATGCATAAAAACCAGCAATCTTTTCATCATTCCATTTAGCATTTAAACACCTTTTATACACTCTTCCCTCTCATCTGTTTAGATTGTGCATTATTGATCGGTTTAGGGTTCATTTCCATGTTTTTGTTGTATGAAAAGCAATAAAAACTCACTAAAACATAAAGGTAGGGCTGAACTGAGGCTAAACCTCATACTTCAGACCCCCCATACATCCACAAACATTAATCTTATTTTTTCTTAATTTTCGACACTCAAAATCTATTTTTCCCTTAATTTTTCTCTATTTTTTCCTATTTTTCTTGTATTTTTTTGTAATATTAAATAACTAAAAATACAAAATGAGTTGTGGACTGTGGCCCTTAGATTCATTTGCAGCAAAAACACAAATTTAGTTGGTGTGTCTTATTATATTTTCCATTTATATACAAAAAACACCTAATTTTTCCCTATTTTGCATGTTTTACGGGTTTTACACTATTAATTTCAGTCACAACACTTGTGATTTCCTGATTTTCTGAGCATAAACTGATCAAACTCATAGCAAGCAACATCATAATGCATAATCATCCCATGGGAACAAATATTCATGAAGCAAATTACATAAAACATCAATTTCCTTTGTAAAAATGAAATTACCGTTCTTTGCGGGTTACGGGTTTTTATTTGCCATGTCTCGGGACTGATTTTCAGCAGCCATTAATGCTCATGACAGCGCACAATCAGCAATCTTCATTCCTCTTGAACCACGGAGCAATTCGGTCTTCATTGGACAAGCATCCGTCATCCATTCTTCTTCTTCTTCTTCTTCACCACATGAATCTGCCCTTAAAGGAGAGAGAGAGAGGAGAGAGAAAGATTGAAGTCAGAGATCTTCATAGAGACCACCATTTGACGGGCGAAGACAAGCGATAAGACCAGCCAAGAGAGGGAAGATCAGCCCCATGATCGGTTGTATGGGTTGCTTTCAGCCTGTATACTCCATCTCCATCATGAGAGGGCGCAAAAAAAGGCCGCCATGTTGCTCCACGTTTTTTCTTCATCCCTCATTCTCTCTCCACATTTTCTCTACGTTTTTTCACTCATATCATGAAAAGTTTCATGCTACATTTAAATTTTGGGCTCCCAAGGATCACTTGCCCATTTTGGCCAAATTTTGTCCACCTCTTCGCATCTTGACCGGTTTCTTGGCCATTTCCCCGTCCTGGCTCCGATTCGAGCTCTGAAAAATCCTGGGCGTCCGGCTTGACATCTCGCATTGGCCGCTAACTCATGACAACCCGCACGACAGTCTGAAAAATTATCACAAATCAACAAGTGACGCTCGGGCGCCTTTAAAGCACTTTGATGCTTAAAATTGTCCTAGGTTGAGCCCCCGCCTTCGACGTTGAATATTTTTCCCTTGATATTCGTAATTTTTAGCTATTTTTACGCACTTCTCGGCATCAAAATTCCGCTCTCATCAACACATTCTTAAAAGGTGATGTACAATGAGAGGCATGCCATCCTCCCTGTGGAGACCCTCAGAGATACATGTGTCATGGAATTGTGGATAAAAGTGTTGGTGTGAGCGTAGTTAACCATAGAGTACTTCAAGCTTGGGGCAACCCACCCATAGAACCAGTCGACTTTAATCTAACAATTGTAGATGGATTTAAAGTTTGCCCCCTGGGCATTCGACTGTGGCGAGTCAAAATTGCTGGAGTCTTGGTTCAAGGTTAACTTTTTTATCATGAAAGGCATGGACTATGACCTGTTGCTTGGACAACCATGGATGCTCAACGCATGTCTAATCAAAGATTGAGGCAATAGTCTAGGCTTCCTAGGAAATCACAAGGAAGCAGTCCACATTGGAATTGAATCCTAGAAAACAACCCCTATTGGCCTCGATGCCATTTCAACACTATTAAGAGGAGACTCTGTAAGCCCTTTCACCACACAAACCTTGACCAGATATATTCCTTCCCTTGAGGATGAGCAGGACTGGATGCACATTCTCGCCACCTTTATTCTCAAAGGAATTGGAATATCGATCTGCACATGAACATCTGAGCCAAAAAGATGCACTTGAGACCACCATCCTTACACTTGAACCTTCCATAGGAATTCCCTTTGCTTAGATCCTAAGCCATCACAACTTGAGACACTACTCATTGATGCATGGCTCGTAAGGGTTGCAACTGAATCGGAATGGCTGAACTACCTCAAAGTTCTTGACTATGAGCCTCAATCCCTTGGTGAAAATCTTGGCTCAAAGATCTTTCTAGTAGCCAAATATGATTGGGATCTTGATACTATGCATTAAAAAATTAAATTTTATCATTGTCTTATAATATTAATCCAGAAGTTGGACTTTTTGTGGATAGCTCCTTATTTGGTCAATACCTCTTATTCTTAGCTTGTTTTAGCAATGGTTTTGGGCTATTTGTAGGTAAAACAAAACCCTATTTGGTCTGCAATGCCTCTTTTTCTTGTAGTATGACTAGTCATTCAAATGGCAGTGCCATTTTCAACATTGAAAAGTTGGATGGCAAAATTATGGCTATTGGAAGACCCAAATTTAACAAGTTTTGATGCAAAAATCTCAGATTAGACTAATCAAATGGAAGAGCATTAAGCCTTAAGGTCAAGATCAAGATGTATGAGATGACTTAGATGAGCTTTATTGGTCCACAATTATCATGTCCCTCAACAAAACAAAATTATTATAATGTTGTCACAGATGGGCAATCTGGATGGGATCTGTGGGAGAAAATTCGTAATCTTTATGATAAAAGTAGAGCCTCACTTCTTAGATATGAACTCCCGTGTTGCATGAAACATGCCTTAGGATGTGAAATGCCCTAATTGTTACTAACACCGGTGCAAAGCACCAATCATTCCTAGAGTGCTTCGCACTAAGAGAATCTAGGTGCAAAGTGTCTAGTATTATCTAGGAAGCATCAAGGCATGGTGGCTTGTCAAATGTGTGCAAATGGGCATGGCCATTTATTTTGTCACAGTGTTTATTGCATTGTCACAATCTCCTTTTTCTTCTTCCTCTCTCTCTCTCTCTGTATATATATATATATATATATCTCATTTTTATCTTCCCTCTTTTTTTCTTCTCTCCAATCTTTTTCTCCTCCTCCTCCATCTATTTTGGAAAACCTACCCTTAAGGGCACTTCCGCATGAGCTATGATTTGAAGAGTAAGGTCAACTAATCCTAAAGCATTTCTATTCCTTCTGTCAAAATAATTTGGTTTCTAGATAGCCAATTTTTCTAAAAGTCAAAGCTTTGAACACACCCCAAACCTTCTTACATCCTTCGTTCACATCTCCTTTGTCACCTAGTAACACTTGTTTCTGGTCGGGCTACAATGAAGCCCCACCTCCTCCATCATCTTCCAAAACTTAAACTACAAGCTTTTAGACTCTCTACATCCCAAAACAAGTGGAGGGCATCTTCATATGATCCTTGACAAAAAACATACAGAGGCAAGATTGGCATAAATCTCACGAGCAAATCTTCAATAAGGAGTTTCTTAGTGACCACTCACCATTGCATGATGTTGAGTCTAAATCAAAATATGGCTTCTCAAGGCTTCAAAATCTTGGGAATATTACTTTCCTCCAACCCTCATGCCTCCCCAAGGCACTTCCCTCAAATCCATGTGTGATAGCAAGAAGGAAGGACAAGAGTACTATCAAAATGCCTCCCCAAGGCACTTCCCTCACATCCGTGTGTGATAGCAAGAAGGAAGGACAAGGCTACTATCAAAATGCCTCCCCAAAGCACTTTCCTCACATCCATGTGTTATGCAAGAAGGAAGGGCAAGGCTACTATCAAAAGACGACATACCAACAAGACAATAAGGTTTGTGGGGAGGAACACAATGTGAACTCGACAAACACTAAGAAGAGAAGAGAAAAGAGAGAAAAAACTCTCAAGAATGGAGTGATGAAGATCTGAATCATGGAGTGAATGCAATACAAGGAAACGAGAGTGTTGTAGCACAAGGAAGATGATGAAAACAACCACAAACCGCAATGTCCTCTTGAAGGGGTGTAAGAGCAGTGGACAGGCTAGAGAGAACAGGTGATGAACTAAATGAATCAACCGTGAAGAAAATGAATCAACCGTGAAGAATGAGTGACAAAGGCAACCTATAAATAGGCAACAGTGTGTCTAGGGTGGCGCTCGGAGGGAGAGCACCAACTGTCTACGCTATGGGCGCCCAACCTCTTTTTGGGTCTATCCACTTGGAAACCCTAAATGCAAAACACAAAATGCAAAACACAAACTGTAGGTGAAGGGTTTCTCAACACCCTCCCCCTCAGGCCCAAAAAGGGAAACAAGAGAAGAGTGAGGTGGAGATGCAATGCTACAGGCCAAAGAATGCTCATGCAACAAGTGCCACTTGGGCATTGTCTCTTATAGGGAAATTGTTCACTTGGCCAAGCATCCTAGTACAAAGATGATAAAATCATCCAATGCATAGAAGGAATGTCGGACTTTATGTGGTGCCGAGAACCATAAGGATATGCCCGTACTCGATCTCGAAAGTTGGCTCCATGCTGACCAAGTGACCAAGGCAAAAAGAAGAGGAAGAAGATATAGAGGATTACTAAGATCAAAGATTTTCACCTAAAAGGTAACCTGCAATAAAGAACAATAAACAAAGTGAACTGGAGAACCCGAAACTCAACCTCAGGAGAGAAGCCACTAGCTCCGTGCATCCATGCGAGAAGGAATACCAAGGCCTCGTCACCAAGTTGTGGTTGAACCTCCAAGGCCTCGATCTAGGTAGATCCTTGAGATCCCGAGTATCAATAGGTGAGATGACCGCTAGAAGGAAGCCACCCCATCCAAGGGTAGAAGAAGATAGAATGCCTCGGCCAAGGTGTGAGAAGGACTAAGTGATGGGTGGGGACCCCCTTTGAAACTAGAGGAATAGGAGCCCCCTCTGAAGTCACTGTAGATGTAGACGCCCCCTTGTAAAATATTACACGGCGCAGCGAACAGAATCTGAGAAAGAGATAGAGAGTACACAACAGATAAGAGGAGAATCAGTAAATTCTTTAGCTCCAAACAATTGATACAAAGATGGCCCTGTCCACCCGTGCACTTCCACTGTGTAAAGCTTAGATGGTAATCTAGACAGAAGATAGGTGAAGAGATTAAGGCTAGCTGGAACAACAACTCTGACTGGGTGAAAGATGAATGATAGATGGCTGTGAAGGGGTTTAGCTTTTATAGCCCGCGAAGGTCGTTAGGTTAGCCTGACCGACCTACCATATGAGCCTCCACTTAGTCGGCCAGGGAATATTCCCTTTACCATCGGGCTTCCGTGGCCCCCGGACCCCAAAATAGGGGCCCCTTTTAACTCCCTTACCCCGCAACTCGATGCAATGTGCCTCGAGTTGCTACCAGCTTAATCACTCCATCTAACCCAAAGATTAGACCCACAACAGTCACCTTTTTCCCATCCGGTCACATAGACCTCATCTGATATATAAGTTAGGACTCAACCAATGTCCGGGCTCACATTTGGCTTCTCCTCATAATGGGGGCCTTACAACTTTGAGCACCATGGATCATTGGTGGCACCTAATGAGGGTGGGGCATTGATTATATCTAACACCCCCCCTCAATGTCCACCCATAGGTGAACTATCTCCTCGGCCCAATGCGGAGTCTCTGAAGATGAACTTGAAGCAGATCCTTCGTAAGTGCTTTGGTGAAGATATTTGCTCCATTCTCCTCTGTTGTACAGTATACCAGTTCCACTATCCCATCCTCTATCAAATCACACACATAGTGATACTCGATCTCTATATGTTTGGTGCGTGCATGAAATACTGAATTTTTGGCAATGGCGATGCAACTCTGATTGTCACATCTCAGCACAGTTGGTTCTTCATCCTGTACTCCCATATACCATAGAATCCTTCTCAACCATACTACTTCATAGTAAAACAAGCTGCCTTGTACTCTGCTTTGATAGAAGACAATGCCACTGTTGACTGCTTCTTACTAATCCAAGAGAAAATTCCTGAACCCAAAGAGAAACAATAACCAGAAACTGACTTCCTGGAATCACTATCTCTTGCCCAATCTGAGTCACGGTTCCCCACAAGAGAAGTTCCGAAACTGTATGTGATACCATAGTCAAGAGTTTCCTTCAAGTATCTGAGCACCCGCATCCCAACCTTCCAATGACTCTCATGAGGTTTGTTTGAGAACCTGCTCAAAACACCAACAGCAAAACTGATATCTGGTTTGGTGTTACACAAGTAGATCAGACTGCCGACCAACCTCCTATACCTCCCAATATCTGCTAGTGCTGATGTATCCTCGACGGATAACTTTGCATTCACCTCCATAGGTGTAGCTATCTTCTTGCACTCGATCATGCCAAATGCTTTCAAGATCTCCCATGCATACTTCTTCTGAGAGATGAAGATATTTCCTGGCTCTTGCCAGACTTCAATCCCCAAACAATAGTGCAACAAGCCCAAATCTGTCATTTCAAACCCAGAACTCAAAGCCTTTCGATTTTGGTTGATCATATCTTCATAGTCACCTGTAATAAGAAGGTCGTCCACATATAGGACAATCACTACAGACTTTTTACCATCCCTGTAAACATACAAGTTAGCATCTGAGGCACATCTTTTGAAGTTTAGGCTTAAAAGAACTTATCTATCCGCTGGTACCATGCTCTAGGGGCTTGTTTCAGCCCATACAATGCCTTCTTCAGCTTACACACTTTGTTCTTTGAATGGGGGGCCTCAAATCCTGATGGCTGAGCCACGTACACCTCCTCCTTGAGGTCACCATTTAAGAACGCTGACTTAACATCCATTTGGTACACTGGCCACTTCTTGTGGGCAGCCACTGCAAGTACCGTGCGAATAGTGGTCATTCTGGCAGTTGGAGCAAATGACTCTTGAAAATCAAACCCTTCAACTTGTGAAAATCCTTGGGCAACCAGTCTAGCTTTGTACTTTTCTAAGGTACCATCAGCCTTGTACCTTACTTTCCAGATCCACTTGGTGCCAATAACCTTCCGCTTTGCTGGTCGATCCACTAGCTCCCAAGTGTCATTCTTCATTATGCTGTCATACTCCGCTTGCATAGCAGCCTTCCATGATGGATCTGCAAGTGCTTCTTCTAAGTCAGATGGCTCCTTTACTTCTCTCATAATCTCAACCATCAAGGCCATATTGACTATGTGAGCAGAAGCCCTCCTTTGCTCCTCTATTCTATGAGACCTCCTTGGTCCGTCTGCCTTCTCCTCAACAGATGCAGACATAAGATTATTGTGGTCATAGAGCTGCTTCACCCAGCGCGGCAATGGCTTTTCCGATGGGGTGATGTCAGGTTGGTGAACTTTTTCCTCATCATCTGAAGATGATGCTTCCTCCTCCTTAAGGATAGGAATAGCTCTCGGGACAGGTGCATAATGGACTACTTCTTCGCTTGATGATAAAGTGGAAGAACTTGCCTTCTCCTCCTCCACTGTATGTGGCTCCTCCTTGAACACCACATCACAGCTCGCGATGATCTTCTTTGCCTCTTGGTCATATATAATTTGTAAGCCTTCTGCTCATCACTATAACCCAAGAAGATACATTTTCTGCTTTTTGGTTTTAACTTGTTTCTCTTCTCATCTAGAACATGTGCATAACATTCACATCCAAAAATTCTGAGATGTGAGACAGATGGTTTCTTACCAGTGTAAGCCTCATGAGGTGTTTTTCCCTTGAGAGCCTTTGTGTAGCTCCGATTTAGAATGTAGACTGCAGTATTAACAGCTTCAGCCCAAAAATGGTTAGGCAATCCCTTGCTCTTTAGCATGCATCTTACCATCTCCACAATGGTGCGATTCCTGCGTTCTACAACACCGTTCTGCTGAGGTGTGTGAGGCATCGTCAATTGACGCTTGATCCCTTTGCTCTTGCAAAAGCCTTCAAACTCCTTTGAGTTGAACTCACCACCACCATCTGTTCTAAATTTCTTCACACTTTTCCCTGTTTCATTCTCAACAAGTTTTAGCCATTCTTTAAACTTACCAAAAGCTTGAGCCTTATCACGAAGGAAGTACACCCACATCTCCCTACTGTAGTCATCGACAATCAACATAAAATAAGAAGATCCCCCCAAGGCCTGTGTAGGCATCTTACCACACAAGTCAGCATGCACCAACTCTAGAGGAGCCTGTGCTCTATTCTTGCTTTCTTGTGGAAATGCCTTTCTCTGTTGCTTGCCCATCATACAAGCTTCACATGGTTCCTTCAATTCAGTTATTGTAGGTAGGTGAGCAACCATACCTTGCTTTTGCATCTCCTTCAGCACTGCAAATCCGATGTGCCCAAACCTTTCATGCCAAAGCTTACTTGTGCCCACTCCAGCGGTGGCTGTAAGAGCACTTAGCTCATGCAAGTTGTTCTTCTTTCTCCTTTGCCAACAATTGTGCCAGCACTATCAAGAATTTCTGCACCTGTCTTCTTGAACCTCACTCCTTGAACCTCACTTCATGACCAAGATCAGTTATGGCAACAACTGATAAGAGATTTCTCCTGATTTCGGGAACGTACACAACACATTTGAAAGCTTTTTGACTTCACCATTTGCAACAACAAAAGAAATAGTACCTATGCCCGCAGCAAGGCATTTTAGCATCATTTCCAACCGTCACAGTGATGGATTCTTGTAGAGGCTGCATAGAACTGTATAGACCTTTCTTGTTGGTCATGTGACGGGAGGCCCCACTATCCAACACCCATGAGTCAGTGATAGATTCTTCTTGCGCCCAGGAGTACACTTCCTCAATGGTCGCCATGAATAATTCCGACTCTGCTTCAGCCGTATTGGTTGTCTCTTTCCCTTTACTTTTAAGGGTACTATTCTTTTCATCTGTCTTCTTGACACGACAATCTGCAATTGCATGTCCTTTCTTCTTGCAGTAGAAGCGCTCTCCTTGAAACTTCTTCTTGCCGTCCTTCTTTTTGTCACCATCATTTTTGGTGGAGGAACCACCTTTGCCTTTTGCATTGGCAGAGAATGCAGCATCTCCATTGTTGCTTCCTTCTCGGGCTTTCAGCCTCAACTCCTCCTCCATTAATAATGCACAAAACTCCTCAAAAGTCAAAGCTTGAGGTCTCACCTGAGTATTAAGGGCAGTTACTAGTCCATCAAACTTTTGTGGAAAAATCCGAAGACACCTCCGAGCTAGCTCTTCGCTAGTCTTTTGTATCCCAGCGCCAGCCATCTGGTCGCACAGATTCTTAATCTGAGTGATGAATGCTTCAACCGTCTCTCCTTCAGCAAACTTCTCCGCTGCTAGTTGATTCTCCAAGTTTTGAATCCTTGTTTGGTTTCGTGTTTCATACCGACTCCTTAGTACATTCCAAGCCTCTGACGCTTTGGTTGTATGCTGAATCAAAGTCAGAACACTGTCAGAACAGCTTGTAACTAAGGCACACAATGCATCTGTATTCCTTCGTTTCCAAGTTCGTAGAAGATCTGCATTCGGAGGAATCATCACACTAGGATTTGATGGGTCCGGGGTAGACTGTGGTTCTGCGTCAATCCCCAGCACAGTCTCCAGAAGCTCATAAGAATCAAGGATAGTTGTAATTTTGAACTTCCACAAGGTGTAGTTTGTACCATCTAACTTTCCTTCGCTGAAGGTTGGTGGAGGAATCCTCAGTGTTTGAATAGCTGGTACAGCAGCACCACCTCCTGCATCGCTTCCTGATGCGCTAGAACCGCTTCCAGAAGTCGACATAGTTTCTCTTTGCTGTTGAAGCCTTTGCCTCTTGCACACTCTCCGATCTCTAGAGCCCCCTGGGCTCTGATACCATGTAAAATAGTACACGATGCAACGAACTGGATCTAAGAAAGAGATAGAGAATACACAATAGATAAGAGGAGAATCAGTAAATTCTTGAGCTCCAAACAACTGACTAGATAGATGAAGAGCTTAAGGCTAGTTGGAACAACTCTGACTGGGTGAAAGATGAATGATAGATGGCTGTGAAGGGGTTTAGCTTTTATAGCCCGTGAAGGTCATTAGGTCGGCCTAACCGACCTACCATATGAGCCTCCACTTAGTCGGCCAGGAAATATTCCAAGGAATATTCCCTTTACAATCGGGCTTCCACGGCCCCCGGACCTCAAAATAGGGGCCCCTTTTAACTCCCTTACCCCGCAACTCGATGCAATGTGCCTCGAGTTGCTATCAGCTTAACCACTCCATCTAACCCAAAGATTAGACCCACAACGGTCACCTTTTTGCCATCCGGTCACATAGACCTCATCTGATATACAAGTCAGGACTCGACCAATGTCCGGGCTCACATTTGGCTTCTTCTCATAATGGGGGCCTTACAACTTTAAGCACCATGGATCATTGGTGGCACCTAACGAGGGTGGGGCATTGATCATATCTAACACCCCTCAAAGGGCAAAGAAACAAAATCCCCCTTTAAATCCCTCTCTAAGATAGATAGGGAATCCAAAAACTCATGGATCACAAACTCTAAAATGTCTAAGGACAAAGTGCCACCGGTCGTGCCTAATAAGATATTTGGGGTGATGAACTCCCAAAGGTGGCCTCTCGAACCTGAGTAAGCGAGGGTGGAGAAGGATGGGGCTTAGATTGAGCAATGAGTGGACAACAGTCGCTGCTTCTCAATGGACGGGACTAGGAAGCCGAAGAAGAAAAAGGAGTCAAGCAACCACTCTCTCTCGAAGAAGCGAACTGATGAGGAGACAACATTAAACAATCATTGTCTCCTCAATGGAGTGAATTGCAAAACCGCGGGCTATGGTAGCTACTGTACCCGAAAATAGGTGGGAGAAGACTGTCACTGACATTGCAACGATCTCCAAGAGGTAGCGCCAATCGACTCTCCATCTGCTCGAAAAGGACTTAGTATGCATTAGATGTGTCTTATTGCCTTGAGCATAGTACTCTGATAGCCAAGGCAAAACAATTTCTGTGGCCTAGAAAGAAGATATGGCACAGGTAGTGTCGGATGGGAGACGCATATAACCCGAGGGAATGGGAAGCAAAGGTCGAAATCGACAAGCATCGATGATGTATTCGATGATGCCACAATAGAAGCACCCAATAGATTGATCATCTGTTTTGGTAAACAAGCCATGGGAACCACTGTGCCTTGCTAAAGAAGGAAGAGGTAAAAGAGATCAACCACGAACCATAAACCGCAATGTCCACCTCAAGGGATGTGAGCAGTGTAAAGCACGAACCACAATGTCTGCCTCAAGGGATGGGAGGATAATGGAAGGGCTGAAAGAGAACTGCTAGTGGAAGGAGGATGCTAGCAACAGTAAGAGATTGCAACTAGCAATCAAGAGTAACTGTCGAATGACTTGGAAGAGCCATCAATTGCTGCAAACATAGCTTTTAGCACAACTGGAATGCCATCAATAGTCAAGAAGTGCCGCCAGTAAACCAGGCTGAGCCGCCAACAAATTAGGCAAAACTACTAGCCAAGAAACACAAGGTATAGCATTATGGTGGAAAAACTAGCAACTAAAGGAAGGAGCCCCCAAGTGAAGAGGAGCTACCAACTAAAAACACAAGTTCCAGCAAATCAAAAAGAGCGATTGGGTTGCAGAGAACAATCACCAATAGCAAGGAGCCACCGACCACTAAAAGAAACCGCTAGCTATCAACATGCTAAAACACATGCATAAAACATCAAGTGCAAGGGATAGCAACCAACAATTAAGGTATTGATGCAACAAAGGAAGAAAAGTGGGTGCCAAATCCACCACCGATCTTTGTCTTTACTAGGGGAGGATCTTTAACGTTGTTTGAGCAGATCCAGCTCTAACACCATGTCAAAAGATGACATATCAACAAGACAGTAGGGTTTGCGAGAAGAAACACAAAGTGAACATGACAAACACTAAAAAGAGGAAAAAAAAAGAGAGGAAACTATAAAGAATGGAATGAAGATCTAAATCATGGAGTGAATGTGATAAAACAAGGGTGCTATAACATAAGAAAGATAATGAAGACAGCCACAAACCATGAATCGCAATGTCCTGAAGGGGTGCAAGTGCAATGGAGAGGCTAGAGAGAAGAGGTGATGCACTGAATGAATCAATCGTGAAGAATGAGTAACAGAGGCAACCTATAAATAGGCAATAGACTGTCTAGGGTGGCACCCAAAGAAAGGGTGCCAACTATCTAGAGTGATGCCCCACTATGGACACCCATCCCCATTTTGGGACAGTCCATTGGGAAATCCTAAACACAAAATGCAAAACATAAAATGCAAATTGCAAGTAAAGGGTTTGTCAATATCTACATGCTTTGCGCTTGCAGAAGCAAATGTCGCAAAAGATTCCAAGAAAATTCTTCTTGATTCAAGTTCGCAGTTCTTGACACTCCTTATACAACCTACTCCTTAACTTTCAATCACCCTCCTCAGTTGGACAAAGGATCTTCAAACTTATAAAAATTGCATATTATTTTTGCAAAAGAAGATATTGACACCCAAAAATTTCATCACCATGGCTTAGTTCTTGCACCTAGAAGTATACATTACACTAAGCCACATGTCACCACCATGAAAGAACATTTCTTGGCTATGAAAATTAAATTTGTGTATAGCATAGCCAATATTAAGCTGTCATCCCACGTTTCTACCAAAGTAGACACCTTCCAATTTTGGGCTTCGAAAAAATGGTAATATTGCTCATATAATTACACTTGAAATGAACATTTATGGTCAATTAAACCCCAAGCCACATTCTTTTGAAAATTTAAATACTTTACTTATTTCCCAAGCTATTTAGGCAGGCTTTGGCCATAAATTTATACATTTCGATGGGTATAACTAACTTTGGTGCTACTTTTAGCACCTTCTAGCCTAGGGATGAGGTCAAAACATATCACACAGTGTATGCTTGTTGGATGGTATTGATGTCCAGACCTTTCAATCTGACAACTGATTCGACATGCCCTTTCAAGGTAAACACCTCACGCAATCTGGGGTTGCAGCAGGTAAACACCAATGAGAGATTACTAAAGGTTAACCTAGAAACACTCCATAAGCATTTAACCTAGAAACACTTCATAAGCATTCGTTTTTACTCCATAACATTACCTTGCGATTTCTGCGCGTCGCTTTGCTTGTTCAGCTATCTCATTTAGCTCTTGGTATGTGCTCTTGTCTGAAAAGAGTCTTGTTGACTCCGGTGGATGTAGCCCATGCAATGTACGTTGAGCATGAGCCCACTGTGCCTCTCTTGCCCCCTTGCCATAGTCTTTCTTCCTTGTAAATGCAATCTGAAAAAAGCAAACAAAAGACATTGATGTCATAACTAAAAACCAAGTACAGTGCAAGAGAGAGAGAGAGAGGACCTCATCCATCCATCTGAAAACCCCATTACATTTTCAAACATCAGTTTAACTTTGCTGAGATCCTGAAAAGAGGGAAAAGGGAGAACTGCTGTACCTTATTCTCAATGAGGAGATCCCACGCTTTTCCACTCAGGACATAACGAACAGCGAATTTGAGAATGTCCAATGGCAGGAAAGTCACTAGGCTATAGAGCCAAATTACTCCAGCCCAACCCCAACTGATACCTCTCACATTTGCAAAACCCCAATGTGCATATACAGCTATCACTGTTGCAACCTGTTTGAAAATCAACAAAAAGAGAACACCTTGACAGTTTGAAAATAGAAAAATGATTCTCATTTGTTCAGCAGAACAAGCACCGTCATAAATTAACTTGAACTAAAAACAAGCTAAGTGGTGGGCCTTTCTACCAGCTGAGCAATAACAAAGGCCGCCATGAGGAGGAAGCCGGGACGCTCCATAAAGGACCAGCTTCGTGATCTTGTAACAAAAATAAGGGCCTGACTGATAATGCTAACTTGAAGATAGACTGCAGATGTGAGTTCAGCAGTGCGTTCCCTTATATCTCTCACACCAAAATGGTCCTGTACAGCAGACATACTATCATTCTGACACCTAAATCTCAAACAGCATTAAAATAGGAATTGTAGCCTGAAAGAAGCATTGCAACACTTGAATCTGATAAAAGAACACATAATTTTTTGTAGCTGCTTCGCTTTCAGAATAATGAAACAACAAAACAACTTATGTGAACATTATGAAACAGGTTACTTGAATAAGTATAGAAGCTCCCTTCAACCTGGAAAAAATGAGTTTCGTGAGCAAGCCAAAAGAAGAGGACTGTCATAAGTGCTAGGTACACTCCTAAAACCACTCCAGTTGCAAAAATTTCCTTTAACTTCCAGCTATCAGGAAGTGGAGAGGGCTTCACTTTATCCTTCGAAATTGTCATGATAGTACCTGCAAAACTACAAGAGATTCACACTACGCCCTGCAGATAACATAACTTAAGTGAAATACTATAGAAGAGCTCACCATCATTTAGAATCGCTATTATGAGCACCATGAAAGGAGAGAAGTCAAATTTCCAGATCAAGGCCAGAAGTAGAAATCCTAGCTGCCATTGCCCACCAATAAAAAAAGGTTGCAAAGTCAAAAACCTGCTCTACCACTTTGCAAGACAACATCTAGTTATTAATGCATTGCTTGAAGAGTAGCATACCACTATACGTATCGTTATAGAGACCGCATAGATCTGCAACATTGAAATTGTTTTCAAAAGTCAATCATGTGATTTGGAAATTTATAGAAGCCATATACACAACTGAACAACTAGGACAATCTGTAGCTTAAAATTGAAAGGCTAAGGCATTGTGAACATTAATAAAACCCAAGTAGCATGACTAATCTTTCAAAAAAATTAGAGGAATGAGGATATGCTCTTACAGTATAGTTCTTCATTCTTTGAAATATTGCACGGCTTGTAAGGACAGCACTTATGATTACACTTAGACCTGGTTCAGTAAGGACAATGTCTGATGCACCTCTAGCAGCATCAGTTGCATCTGCAACAGCAATTCCTATATCTGCTTTTTTCAATGCAGGTGCATCATTGACCCCATCACCAGTCATCCCACAGATATGCTTTTTCTCCTGGAGTCGTTTGACAATCTCATATTTGTGCTCTGTTTTACATAGGTGTTTATGAAATTATCAGCATAGTTTCCTGACAAAATATTGTACCCACATCAAATTTTTATAATTTCTTTTCTCATTGATTGAAACAATTTCTGTCACGATACAATAGATGCCCTCCTAGAGATACCAAGATAAACTTGAGCTTTATTTACCAGGAAAGACGCCAGCAAACCCATCAGCCTTCTCAATGAGGTCATCCACTGGAAGACTAGCAATAGATTCGTCTTTATGCTGGCCTAAGAGTGATGATGATGGATACATATTGACGCCCATACCCAACCGTCTACCAGTCTCCTTCGCAATTGCTAGTTGATCACCTGAAAGGAGAATGAAATACAAAAAACAACTAAGATCCAATGAATGCACCACGGAATTTGAAACTTCATGTGTGGTACTTATGTTATCACATTTAGAGACTTACTGACTTGTAGAGATCTAACTGATATATAACTGGATTAAGAGAGCATCTCTTTTTTTAAAGGGTACAACCAGCAAAAGTAATATCTAATGTTAAGTAGATAAGCAAGTAAACAAGAGGCCAAACAACCTTTGCCCTCCAAAGGTGGAAATCACAATACCCTGGACTGGCTCTACTAATGCTGTGCTAGGTTGCTATTAAGACAATCAAAGTAGGCCTGTAAGCACATTACAGGCGTAGAATTAGATAATCAGCATTTTTGACAACAGTCTTCAACCTGCACCCTCTAGCTTAAGTTTGCCGTAAGGTACAACAAGCTAACACTTTGGACACAAGGAGATCCGACAGCATATGGGTCATTCCAAACAAATATTATCAGGACTGATAATTAAGATACAGTTGGTAAATTTTGATGTAGAAGGTGTGGTATATGCCTTGCAGATTAACAAGTAGGTCAGAGCACTTATAAGGTTGCCAATGATCACTATGCACACAAGGATAAGTCCAGCTCATCACTTACATTCAAACAAACAACATTATCAGTCAAAATAAAGCCAGCCTTGCATTGAGCAGCAAAGCAAGCCAACATACCAGACATTCAGAGGCCGTTTGAGGAAATGTCAATTATTTTAGGACTATAATGAAGCATCAAAAAAAGAAAAACAAGAAGCAAGAGCCTGCATTTTCTTGAAGAAAAGATGGTGGAAACACAAGGGTTGATAAGGGAAAAAAGTGCAATTTTCGAGCTGCTGTTTTTTAAAATCAACTTTCTATGCTTGTAAGAATTATTTACAGACATTGACAGCAGCAGAATGGAACATAACTAAGAAGTAGCGAATGAAACAGCATTTTCCTGATTCATCTAAAAGTAGCCCTTTTTTGGGGGGGAGATTAAGATACACACATACAAATGCCCATAAGGAGTACCTCCCCTCTAAGCCACACTGGCATTTTCCCTATATGCAGGTAGGATAGCTTGCAAGCTGAAAGAACATCTGAGCTTATCATATTATGACGGTCCTCAATGACCCTACTGGGGGCAAGGACCAAACAAGTGTGAGTAGGCAAGAGCCCAGGACCAAGCAAGTATTTGAGTGGGCAAGATTCCAGACTTACACAAACACACCATGTGAACATAGGTATCCAACCAAGTGATGCACCCAGCGGGACTTGAACCCACAGCCTCACAATTATGAGCCCAAGTGTTAATCACTAGACCATCACCTTTAGGGCAGCACAACTTTCTTTTATCTTGGCCTCTTTACAAAAGTTGAAAACTGAGGTCTTAAACAGACCATACAAAGTGACCAAATGTCTTTATCCACTAGGTCTTTATCCATACAAATTGACCAAATGTCTTTATCCACTAGCTCTTTGTAAACATGTAAAATAGAAAAGTTTTACGTGCAGTACTACCTGTTATCATCTTAACATTCACTCCTAAATTCAGAGCTTTCTGAATTGTCTCTGCACTATCATGGCGAGGAGGGTCAAACAAAGGCAATAGTCCGCAAAATTGCCAAGGACTGCCTGCACTTTCTTTTGTCCTTTCTGGTACTTCCTGCTCACAATACAGAAAAATCATATTAACTTCAAGAAAATAAATGGTGTTCATACATAAGTAGATAGCACATTACCTGACGAGCAACAGCTAAAGAACGTAACCCTCGCTCAGCAAACTTGTCAATCACAGCATGCACCCTTGCTGCAATCTGAGCTCCATTGTGAGCTAGAGCAAGAATCTGAATAGTCCAGTAAGCAATATATGTATCAGCACGTGGTAAAAGATGAGAGTTACCAAAACTGATGAGGGTTCCCTTATCAAATTGCTAAACGGTAAAATAGCAGTAATATTGTTGTTTGCTTACTTGCTCAGGTGCACCTTTACTGGCCCTATACCACTGTCCATCAGAGTCAATGTAGGTAAGTGCAGTCCGTTTGTCAACTGGATTAAAGGGGAGGAAATGAACCTCTGTAATATTTGCCCGAGCCTGTAAAAGGCATTAACCTCTCTGAGTTTCCAACACAATCATTCTCCTTAAAACTGGTAACCAATCATTTCAATCATCCAGAACAAACTTCAGAAAATTCTAGACATGATGCAACTAGGCACATAATGTCCTCAA
The DNA here is from genome assembly GCF_053477565.2 of Lygodium microphyllum. Lineage (NCBI taxonomy): Eukaryota > Viridiplantae > Streptophyta > Polypodiopsida > Schizaeales > Lygodiaceae > Lygodium > Lygodium microphyllum. Next base: position 122,340,409 of record NC_141144.1, on the reverse strand, counting down.
GAAAACATCATGTTTCAAGATCAACATGAAATTACAACTATACTTCTCATATTCAACAATGTGGAAAGTTAAGACAGTTCAAAATGAAAAGAGTAACCAATAGATATACTTAGGCACCTCTTTGGGATCTGCCAGCATCCCTACTATAGCTGCATCAATAGCATCCTGATTCTCCAATCTGGAGGCTCTTGCAGCTAAAAGTACAACCATGTCTTTGTCAACATCCTTTGCAAACACCTAAGCAGACAGGAAGAAAACAACACCAGCTCAGAAGCTTTGCCTTTGGATGTCACAAGTGAGACTTTTATTTTGACAGAACTTCTCTTAATCGGCCTCCTAGTACCTCAATGAGGTTTTTGTCCACTGTGAGCTTGTTCAGTGTCAGGGTCCCTGTTTTGTCACTACAAAGAACATCCATGCCAGCCATTTCCTCAATGGCAGTCATACGCTTTGTGATCGCACCCTGTCCAAATTGAGGGCATTAGGAAATGCATTACAGCATCACGTATAATGAGAATTGGGAGCAACAAAACCTGTTGGGAAACTAATTATGGACCATAGAACAGCGGGATTATCAATAAGACCTGTTGTGAAAGTCGATGTGATCCTATTGCCATTGTCACTGAAAGCACTGTTGGCATGGCAATGGGGATTCCTCCAATAAGCAGGACCAAAAGGTTGTTAATCCCACTCCTGTAAGGCCTATGTTGAATGGGATACATAACAATAATCTCAATAATCATTCCAATGGCAATTGAGCAGATACAAAAGTTTCCAATGGCTGTCAACACCTGCACACAAGTGTTATATTGAAACAGGCAACGCAACTAGCAGGAGACAAAAAGTGATCTCACTCAGTCCAACTCCAGTTGTGACAATCAAGAAATTTGCGACTGGAGAAAGTCGTAGCCATAACTATCAGTTAGATCATCTTTATGCAGGCCATTCCCTATCTTTTCACGAAATTAACAAGATCTATTCTTTCTGGTTACCTTCTGAAAGTGACCAACTTGATTGGTAGAGTCAACTAAATGAGCTGCTTTGCCAAAAAAGGTATGAACACCAGTGGCAATCACAACTGCTTCAATCTCTCCCTGTTTACATGTTGATCCTGAAAAGACCTCATCTCCAGGTTTCTTTGTCACAGGTAAAGACTCTCCTGTCAACGCAGACTATAGAAACAAAGTTCAATTTTGCACTGTTGGTCAAAGAGTGAATAAATTTAGTTTCAAAGCATGATTTCCACCTGATCGATTTTTAATGGATCACCATCAAGAAGGCGTGCATCTGCAGGAATAATGTCTCCAAGTTTTACACTGATTATATCACCAGGAACCAGAATTGCTGCATCTTGTTCACCCCATACTCCATCTCGTAGAACCTGAGGATGTTGAAAGTTGCTGAGATTCATACTATTAACAGAACCTAACCTTACATATCTGTAACACTGTCAAAAGCTATGAGAATGGACCAAATAATAATCTACTAACATAATAACCTTTGTTTTGGGAGCAAGTTTTGCCATTAGTGCTGCTGCAGCATTCCCAGCATTGTTTTCTTCTATAAAAGATATGGTGGAGTTTATCAAAAGAAGAATTATAATGCCAACAAAATCCTGCCAGTCCGGAGGCATTGACTGCCAATTAAAAAAGAAACGTCAGCTTGCTACTACAGCTGAGGCAAACGCATTTCAACTGTTCTAAGCCCGATAATTCTTACCTTTCCATTGACCTTGCCATTGGCCAAAGCAATGGCCATTACAGCGGCAGCTTCCATAACCCAGGATAGCGGATTCCACATGAACCCCAAGAATTTGAGAATTTTACTCTCCTGCATCAGGGACACATCAAAGTCAATCGCATCAAAGGAAACCGTTTTGAGTCCTATGGTTAACGCTGCCTCAAACTAGAGAAAACTCTTGGCCGAGACGCAAAAAGAAATTGACAATACAGAGACTTACAGATTTCTCTTCGAGCTTGTTATAGCCAAAAATTTTGAGACGATTCTCCCCCTCCTCGGAGGTAAGACCTTCTTTGCTGCATCGGAGCTGCTCGAAGACTTCCTCGATGGGAATTCTCTCCTGAAACGGAGGCCCAACAAAAATTTCATTGGGTACAAAAAGAAGCAAACGAACTCTAATCTGGAGAGGGATAAAAAGCGGAAAGAGGCTCCTCACCAAGTCGACTGTTTCAGAGTTGAGAGCTTCTAAACTGATGGACTTCTGTGCGTCGCTATTCGTCCCCATGGCTGGAAAGCCAAGCTACCAGGAGAACCAGAAGAAAGCGCAGAAGCGAAGGGCGTGCAACGAGACCATAAAGACGAGAATATCGAAGCCGAGCGTTTAATGGTCAGACGATAGAGCCTACCAAGCAATTTGCCGAGCCTTTCAATTTTGACGTGTATAGCTCGCAGCGCAAAGCATTTACTCCTTCCCTTTGATTACCATCCGGCCTGCGAAGAAACCCGGACATCTGGTCAGCGGCTTACCAATCCAGTTTCCTGGGATTGCGCCTGCTGCGATTCTTTCAAGGCTTTTCTCCTACTTTCCATATCTAGTCTAGACTTGAAGCTGATGGACAGACCAAGAAAAAATTGCGAAAAAGCGCCAGGCGAAACCGAAAGATCAGAGAGCGTACCCTGTAAAGGGCAACGGAGAGAGGGAGAGAGCGAGCTTGATGACGAGGACCTCGTCGGAGAAGCTGCATGTCATGCGGCAGAGCTCGGAGGCTGCGTGTCATGGAAAGAGAGAGAGAAGGAGAGAGAAGAAGAAAAAGTCTCAGGCTGATCTAGGTTATAATGGAGAAGAAGAAGAGCGAAACCGAAACTGAAATATCAGAGCGTACCTTGGGAATGCGTCGTCAAACGGAGAGGAGGGAGAGAGCGAGTTTGATGATGAGGACCTCGTCGGAGAAGCTGCATGTCATGCGGGAGAGCTCGGAGGCTGCGTATCCATGGAGAGAGAGAGAGAGAGAGAGAGAGAGAGAGAGAGAGCTTAAGAAGCCGCAGGGTGATCAGGAAAGTGTAGAAAATGGAGAAGAAGAAGCCTTAGGCTGATCATGAAAATGTAGAAAAAGGAGGAGAGAAGAAACGAGGAGAGCCGATGACGATGATATGATGCTTGCTGCTGGTGATGACAGTGGTGATGAGCATGATGATGATGGCGACGGCGATGGTGGAGAAGGAGAGGGGGAGGGTGATAATCGCGCTACGTTTCATTCATGACAATAATAGTTGGAAAAAAAGTGACTAATAATTAAAAGGAGTAGCAAGAAAGGGAGTACCCGGGCGAGAGAAGAACCTTCACCGGCAACCACCCTTTTAACCCGCGACCGGCCACAGCCGGTGGCGCCACCGGTGTGCTGGCAGGCCTCGGGCCCCCCCCGCTTTCTCATCTCCTTTTTTGCCACATCAAGTAGCTAGTTCTAAACACAATCTAAAAATTATCGCATTTTAAATTAAAAACAAAAAAGTATGTCCCACCGCTCAGATCCTGCCTCCTCCCCTCCCCACAAGGACGTATTTACACCATGCACATGCACAAGAAAGTCACTAAAATTCTCACATTGTGAGTTACAACAAACATTATGAGCTTCTCCTAGGAAGCGATCGCATACTTAGGCTGGTTACACGCCAAGTAATGGATGGCCAACCCCCGCTCAGAGTGTGGGCATGCACTTTTTAAAAATGGGCACGAACATGGGCATCATACCTTTACACACCAAAGAGATACAATTTGTAAAAAAATAAAAAAGAATAAACTTATAAATCTTTTGATTGGTTGCAAATGCAAAAAGTACACCCTTGTCCGTCACTGTACAAAGTGGGCAGGGGAGACTCCCCGTCCAAAAGTGGGCGGGGAGTTCACCTATTTAGCAGGTAAACAACAGGTCATGTCCTCTCCAGTGTATAAAGGACTGCGGACGCCAACCTTCAAATAAGTGTTTTGATTGGTCAAAGCTTACAAAGTGGGCTTCCCTTTTTTGGTGTGTAACTAGCCTTAGCTAGGTGTGCTTGGAGGCAAGGGTTGTCGGCCTAGCATGCAATCACTCCCTCACAAAAGCTCATTGTGTTGAACACTATATGGAAAAACAAGGGTAACCAACCCTTTATCATATGTGGAAAAATGTCAAAAACTTCTTCTAAAGGTTGGGCTCATAAGGCATCCTCTTTCTTTTTCTTTGTGGCCTAGCAATGTTAGCGGAGTTTTTATTTGGCCAAGCAATGTTAGGTGCCGCTTCAAACCCATTCAAAAACACAACAACAAAGAACACAAATGTACATCCAACATGTTAATTGTGTGTGTCATTTATTCAACCTTATATAGTTACCTTTCCAACTTCTCCAAAGTACTGTACTACTTACACCCTACCATGTGGTAGAGGAATAGCTAGCCAAATACAAGGTAAAGGATCTAAAGACAACCCTTCCTTAAGGAGAATTGGGTAACCTCCTCCTGTTAAATCTAGGAGGATGCCCCTTGAAAAAAAGGGACATGTGCTTTTGTCACACTGTCGAGAATTTAAACAATATTCAAGATTTAGTTTACATATCACAAGTTTACTATTGGATGGATGGCTTCAAAAGACACATGTAGTTGAAAGTAAACCAGTTGAACTCTTGGTTTCAAGCAAATAGATAAACTAAAGGGACAAGGTAAATGAGCTTTTTACCAACAAATAACTTTTATTTATATCAATGGTAGCTTGAAAAATCATTTGAAAGCTCATGTGTTGCCAATCTCACTATATCAATCTATAACCACTTGGTTATTTTGGTAACTCTTTACTCTAGTTAAAGAGAATAAAAAATCAAGATCCAAGAGGCCCACAAAGCGGCTATGTAAAAAGGAGTGCTAACCAAGACCATGCATGCACTAGTTTGGAGTAATCATGCACCAACTTACCAAATTGCATTGTCTCTTCATGGTTTATAAATGGAGGACATTGAACTTGATAATGTATTCATAATCAAAGTCAATCCTAGGCATCATTGGTTCTTAAGGGGTCCTATGTTAAAAGACTTGTCACTTCACCATAGTAGCATTTGTAAAGTGCACTACTTTAAAGCCTCGCTTTTCTTCAATTGATGGTCAATGTACAACTAGCTCCCAATCTGAAAAGCTTTGCATGTGCAACTTTACAAAGAAACTTAATTATAGTTTGGGACCAAAGATGCCATACAACACACGTAAGTATGGCAATAAGAGAAACATGTTAATGGAGCTCAACTATGAATTCTCATGTCAATATACGAGTGGCTTCACTACATGCAAATCCATTTGAGAGACTAGAATACTTATGTCCATGAATCTTTAAATGGCATGCATTATCTCTCTTTTAAGGTTTCACTGTTTGAAAAGGAAAGAGTTAAAAGGAAGGCTACATATTGGTTCCCTTGAACTAATGAGCTCCTCGCCAAGATTTTGAGCTAGAGATTAGGTAACGATAACAAGCAAATGGCCTTAGAAAAATTATGTTCTTTTAGTAATGTTTAGAATTGTGCATCAAGAATGTAAGATTGCTTGTGGCCTCTCATTAGGTGGGTTTCACTTTGTCTCCCTTGTATCAACCTCTAAGGGCCTAGTACAATTAACAACTAAGCAGTTATAGAAAATCTTGCTAATGATTGTACCACACTTCTAATGCCTATTTTACATGTAATGCTCCATGCATTGTTATTGAAGTTGATAAACCAAGATCAACTAAGACATAGTTAGAGAATTTATAAGTACAAATGAAAAGGATATTCCATGACAATAGTGCCAACTTTTAATCATACAAATAATAGAGACCCCAAGTTTTCATTGATTTTGCTAGTGGTGTCTTCATCAATAATACCAAGAAGATGTTGGATGCAAACTTGCAAGCAACTCAATTTCAATATATGATGAAGTATTAAGGTCACTTTGAAAAGTTTCCATTAGAGCACCTGCCCAAAAGGCAATAGTCCAATAAATCTTCTCTCTCTACCCAATCAAAGTTTGAGCAAGCGATAGCCCTTATAGAAGGCTTGGAGAAGGGGATTGCGCAGCACATGTACATCTCAATGGGAAGCCTTTTTAGCTTGAATCTATTTCCATATAGGATACTTTACTATTTCTACTTAGATATGCATCCTAATGATTTTTTGTAGAATTCTTTACAAGGACATCAACCTTGCAGCTATTTAAGTAATAATTACTATTTCCATACAGCATATTTTACTATTTCTATATAGATGTATATTCTAATTACTTTGCGTAGAATTCTTTACAAGGACACCCAATCTTGCATATATTTAAGATTTCTTAATTTATTACGAGTGCGCACTCTAAACTCATAAACGTTTATTAATTTAATATGCATTTTGTGGAATCACCCGCTATGGAATCACCCATGTACACACTAAATTAATGAAACGCCCGAAAAGGATAGGCGTCCCCATCAACTTCTCGCACAAAGAATCCACTTTGTGTATGAGCCCGAGTCATCAAAGTTTACGGAATCCACTGTAAAACCTCACGGAATCCACCGTGTCAAAGGATTTCTGTTGATTATGGACCAATGATAAACAATACCTTTCTTCAGAAGTTTAGTTAATGGTAAAGTAAGTAATGAAAAATTACGCACAAACTTCCTATAGAAACTAGCAAGACCTAGGAATGATCGTAACTCATGCACATTTTTAGGTACAGGCCAGTTCAATATTGCATCTATTTTCTTAGGATCAACTTTAATTCCATCAGATGATACAATATGACCTAAATACTCAATTTCTGCTTTAAAGAATTCACTCTTTTTCGGATTTGCATACAGTTGATTATCTTTTAATCACTGAAAAACCAATGACAAATGCTCATAATGTTCTTTCTCATTTTGACTAAACACCAAAATATCATCAAAGAATACAATAACACAATATTGATATTTCAAAAATATACGGTTCATCATTCTTCTAAATGTAGCAAGTGCATTAGTCAATCCAAAAGGCATCACTAAAAATTCATAATGACCAAATTGTATCCTAAATGCAGTCTTGAATATGTCTGACTTATCTAGTCTCACCTGATGATAACCAGACTTAAGGTCTATTTTACTAAATATGGCAGAACCTTGCAGTTTATCCATAAGGTCATCGACTCTAGGAATGGGATACCTATTCTTTACAGTGATCTTATTTAAAGCTCGATAGTCAATGCACATACGATAGGTATTATTCTTTTTCTTGACTAACAGAACATGTGCACCAAATGGAGAACTACTAGGTCTAATCAATCCTCTATTTAGTAATTGCTCAACTTGACTTTGAATTTCTTTTTGCTCTATCTGGTTATGCCTATATGGTGCTTTACAAGGTGGTTGTGTACCAGGAATCAAATCTATTTTATGGTCTTCTGGACGTGAAGGAGGTAAACCAGGTGGTAGATCTTCGGCAAAACAGTCTTTAAAATGTGCAAGAAATTCTTTATACCTAGGATGCATATGATTTTCTTTAACTTGCAGTTCATTCACCCAAATGAGATAAGATTTACTACTTTTGCGTAATGCACGTTTAGCTTGAGTATGTGAAAGCAGTGGAAAAACATTAGATGCATGCATACCATTCAATGTAATATGTTTTCCTTGAAATTTAATATTAATTGAATGTGTGGAATAATCTATATCTGGATTATGCTGGTGACGCCAAGGCATACCTAAAATAATGTCACTCGACTGTAATGGAACAACTAGAAAATTTCTTCTTTCAGTGTATTGACCAATTTGAATTTCTAAGTCATGCACTTCCTGTGTACCATTATACCTAGTGCCTAAGAAAGCTGCTTTGATGCGATAATGCGTAGGTACAGTCTGTAACTTCAATTCTTTTACTAGCTTTGCAGAAATAAAATCATGAGTACTACCGTCATCATGCAAAATAATCTTTTCCTTTCCATGCACTAAACATTTCATAGTCAATAAAGAATGTGGAGTTGGCATACCTGGTAAAGTATCCGAAGGAGTAGTAGTGTCATCCTCATCTTCCATGAAATCAGGCATATCTTCATGTTCGTCTTCTTCCATTGCTCCAAGGTAGTTGATATGGACAGGTGGCTTCTTTGAATGGCAATTTGCTGCTAGATGTCCAGGCTAGTGACATTTATAACATACTATAGGCTTGGCTTTGGTTACATTGTTTGCAATGGCGGGAAGTCTAGGGATATTGGGATTTGGCTGTGGAATAGGCTTAGGGTTTTGGTTGGTATTGGATGGTAAAGCAGGTGGTTTTGTCCAATTCTTACGGAAAGATGATGAAGTGAAACGACCTTGATTAAATCTTCTAAAATATGAGTTGAATTGATTAGATCCATAGTTACCATTGGCTTGGAATTGCTGTGGACGTCTATCTCTACCTCGCAGTTTGTCTTCAGTGTCATGAGCTAATGAAATTGCGTCTTCAAGAGTTGCAGGCTTGAACATATTAACTTCAGCGTAGTAATGCTCAAGGAGTCCAGACATATACTTGCGCTTGTGTGTCACTTCAGGTACGTCTTCAAGCATGTGTAACTGAAGTAGTGCATTCCAAAAACGCTCGGTGTATTGAGGAATAGGCTCACGATCCCGTTGTTGAAGAAGGTCCCATTGCTTTATGGCTTTCTCATGAAATTGTGGAGGAAGAAAATTTTGCATAAACTTCTTCTTGAAATTCTCCCAGGGAGTGGGACAATCTATACTCTTGCGAACCACAGTCCACCAAAGAGATGCTCTATCCACTAAATGATTAGTGACACACTTGATTTTATCTTTTTCTGCATAGGTTTCCTCATGAAAGTAGTTGTCAAACTGACTAATGAATGCAAGAACAGTTTTTCCCTCTCGAGTGCCATTGAAAGTACGGAATTTGAAATTTCTTTTACTTATCTTTGATTCCTTGCGGATGGATTGAGCTTCTAGAGTCGCGTCGATGGTACATCGGATAAGATCTTCAGATTGAGGTTCCTCTTTGTCGGTAGTCGATCTTTGTAAATTAGCCAATTGAACTTGCAATGCTTGCCTAGCTCGTCGTTCTTCATCCAACTGCATCATAATTAAGTCCAGCTTTTGCTCCACATCGTAGGTTCAGGTAGGTCACCTTCAGCCATTAAATCATCCATATGTGGTTCTGTCATCCTGCAAAACTCAAAAGACCTCTCACTCTCAAAATCAAGTTAGCGGGATGAGTGTAGCTCAAGTTCGGGTGTACAAGGCTTATATATTTTTGGGTGTGGCTTTCACAATCTTTGAAAAATTTGCATTTTATTCTTCTTCGTATGCTGAAAATGCTTCAGCAAACCTGCGTATGCATAGAGTACCTTCCAATGAACAACTTTGCAGTTCGGAGTTTCTGCGCAGGAACAACCCTTCTATGAGTTTTGAACAGAAGTTAGTTTTGACTTCAGGTGTCTTGTCTGACTTGCAGAGTTTGTAGACTTGCAAAACTTAGTTGCTTTATGTAACTTGCAGAACTTCAACTTGAGAAACTTGCAGAACTTGTTGAATCTTAGAGCTTTTGTGTGACATGTGGCTTAAGTGACTTAGCTTAGTAATAAGCTTAGTAAAAGGACAGCAAGTCGTCGATTTGGGGGGGGGGGCGTTTTTCAACGCGGCGAAAAATTCGCTGATATCCTCACAGGCGCCGAATAAAATCGTGAAGATTATAGCTTCCTTAAGCTTAAGTTAAGCTTAATTAAGCTTTTAAACTTGTGATTAGAAGACTTATCTCTCTGAAACTCCACGACTTGAAGAAGAGGATGTAGGAGTGGTCCACGCGGTCCTCCGTCTCTGCAGGCCGATCCTTCGCAGTCTGATGATAGAAACAGAGGTTCTTGATCGCCAGGAATCCGCCTATATCAACCGTTCGCGACGAGATTGACCGTAGAGCTCGATCATTCCAGGAGCTCCGCCTTTGCACAAGATGGGTAGTGATTGGAAGCTTTTGATCTCAGCTTCGCTCTGATACCACTGGTGCGCAAATCGGATGTTGTACGCTCGCGTAGTGAATGCCGAAAGGTCCCCAAGAACAATAGAACTCTACTTTTTGCACAAAATTCAATGTAAAAAGCATGCACGACATGAACAAGAGACCAATTGGGTGCAATCTCCCCCCATGCCTTGTGTGAGCACTCCACGAAGCATGTATTTTATGTATTAATCATCTTCAAGCTCAAATAATAGCCCAAATTACAAAATAGCAAGCTTTTAGCTTTTGAGTTTGCTTTAACACAAAATAGGAATAAAGCTAACAGGCGGTGCCCAAAGAGTCTGGCATGCCCAAACAATGTCCAAGTACAAATAACATAATCGTGCGCCCATGCGCATACAAAATAATAATAAATATCCAATGCCTCAATAAATAGGCGCGACAAAATATAGGCGCCATGCCTAAGGTATGCGCCCATCAAAATATAAATGATAAATCGAATACTCGCTATCATCCAATGCTTTCCTCCGCCACTGCTGCTATCTCTACACATCAACTGAAGCATTCACAATTGTTAGTAAAATAATACAATTAAACTGACAAAAGTGAATACCTAGTAGTCTTCAGGTACATAAATAAATCAACTGGTTAGAAATCAATCCTAACCTTAATTTATTACGAGTATGCACTCTAAACTCATAAATGTTTATTAATTTAATATGCATTTTGCAGAATCACCCGCTATGGAATCACCCATGTACACACTAAATTAATGAAATGCCCGAAAAGGACAGGCGTCCCCATCAACTTCTCGTACATAGAATCCACTTTGCGTATGAGCCCCGGTCATCAAAGTTTACGGAATCCACCGTAAAACCTCACGGAATCCACCGTGGCATGAAATCCACCGTGAAATATGCCTCCTGGTACCCAATTGGTCTTTTTGCCTCATGTCGTGCAAGTCTATTCTCTTGAATTTTAAGCCTAAAATAGAGTTCTTTATTCTTGGAAACCTTCCGGTGCTTGCTACGTACGCATATGGCATCGAATTTGCACATCGATGGTATCAGAGCGAAGCTAAGATCAAGAGCTTCCAATTACTTACCATCTCTCACGAAGGCGATGCTCCTGGAACGAACAGGCTCTACAGTCAGTCTCACGACAATCTGGCAATACCAGTGTGTTCCTGGCGGTGAAAAACCCCTTGTTTTGCTATTGGATCGCGAAGGACCAGTCTCTGCTGACGAAGGACCACCCAGGAAGTTCTTTTGGAAGACATTTTCTTCTTAGAGATAATAGTAAGAAAAATCTTCATTAATATTAGCTTTAAGCTTTACAAAGATTAAGCTTTGCTTAAGCTCTGCACAATTTGACGAAACACTGCGGGAGGATGTACTCGATGATGATGCCGTCGACGAAAAGCTGCCACCGTCCTGGACGTCATCAAAACGTTGGATCAAGCTTTTTAAGTAAAAGCTTAAGTCTCTTTTAAGCTACTAAGGCTTAAAACTTCTAAGTTTCAATCTCCTCTTAAGGGGGTATTCACACTAAATTTATACCAAACTCGTCTCAACCTCCTTGCAAGCCTATGTTCACACCTGTGATGTGACAGAGATAATTTCCAACAAGTAGATTGCTATATGCAGTCTTCACGGGCAAAGAATTCGTCGATGAAGGATTTCAACAACTTTTGAATCTGCAAAGAAGAAAGATTGTTAAAAGAAATTTTTTAAAAAAGAGAGCAAGCCTTGTGAGCCCGACCTTGAGCTACGCTCATCCCGCTAATAAAATTTCGAGTGTGTGAGGTTGTTTGAAATTTTACAAGATGACAAATCAAAATATGGAAGATTTTATGGCCGAAGGTGATTTACCGGAACCAACAATGGAGCAAAAATTGAACGTAATTATGATGCAGCTTCAAGAGGAACAAAGAGCACATCAAACTTTGCAAGCTCAATTGGCCACTCTTCAATGATCTACTGTTGATTAAGATGAACCACAACCTAAAGATGTTATACGACGTACAATTGATGCAACACTTGAAGCACAATCTATCCGGAAAGAAGCCAAGATAAGTAAAAGAAATTTCAAATTTCATACTTTCAAGGGGTTACGCGATGGAAAGACTGTTCTCGCTTTCATCAGTCAGTTTGATGATTATTTCCATGAAGAACAGTATGTCAAAAAAGACAAAAATAAGTGTGTCACTAATCACTTAGTGGACAGAGCATCGTTATGGTGGATTGTTGTCCGCAAAAGCATTGACTGTCCTACTACTTGGGAGACTTTTCAAAAGACATTTTTATAGAATTTTCTTCCACCTCAATACCACGAAAAAACAATCACATAGTGGGATCTTCTACAACAAAGAGATCATGAGCCTATTTCACAATATACCGAGCGTTTCTAGAATGCTTTATTGTAACTTTGAATGCTCGAAGATCTACCTGAGGCGACCCATAAGCACAAGTTTATGGTTTGCTTGGTCACTTCTATGCGGAAGTGAACATATTCAAGCCAACGACTCTCAATGATGTGATTTCCTTGGCCCATGATGTTGAAGACAAAATTCGAGGACGATAGAAGTGACCAAAATAATTGTCTAATAATGGTAACTTCGGTACAAAGCAATTCAATTCTAACTTTCGAAGATTCAATCAAAACTGCTTTGTTTCATCTTCATTTCGTAAATCTTGGTCACGACTCCCTACTTTACCATCAAACACAAATCCAAATCCTAAGCCATCTTTCTAGCAAAATCCCAACATTCCTAAATTCCCTGCTATTACCAATAATGTTTCTAAAGCCAAATCCATAGTTTGCTATAAGTGCCATCAACTTGAACATCTAGTGGTGAATTGTCAATCCAAAAAGCCAATTGTTCACATCAACTACTTGGGAGCAACTGAAGATGAAGATCATGAAGAAATGCTAGATTTCACAGAAGACGTTGACAAGATCGGTACTACTTCAAATATTTTTACCAAGTATGCCAAATCCCCATTCTTTACTAACGATGAAATATCATATATATTGTAAAGAAAAGACTGTTTTACATGATGACAAGAGCACACACGATTTTATTTCTTCAAAATTGGTCAAAGAATTGAATTTACATACTGTTTCCACTCATTATCATATTAAGGCTGCATTCTTAGGCACTAGATATAATGTAATACAAGAAGTGCATGACTTAGAAATTAAAATTGGTGATTATGCTGAATGTAGAAATTTCTTAGTTGTGCCTTTGCAATCTAGTGACATTATCTTAGGAATGCCTTGGCATCATCAATATAATCCTGATATAGATTATTCCATGCATTCAATGAAGATTTATTCTAATAGAAAACAAATCACATTGCATGGTATGCACACTTTTAATAATTTTCCATTGCTTAGTTATACACAGGCTAAACATGCATTGAGAGAAGGTAGCAAATCCTACTTAATATGGGGGAATGAAATTGAAGTTAAAGAAAATCGGATGCATCCTAGGCATGCACAATTTCTTTCACAATTTAAAGATTGTTTTGCTACTGACTTACCACCTGGTTTACCACCTACACGTCCTAAAGATCATAAAATAAACTTAATTCCAGGTTTTCAACCACCATGTAAAGCACCCTATCGACATAATCAAATTGAACAGAAAGAAATTCAAACCCAAGTTGAAGAATTGTTAACCTGAGGACTCATTAGGCCTAGTAGTTCTCCATTTGGTGCACCTGTCCTATTAGTTTAAAAGAAAAATAACACCTATAGAATGTGCATTGATTATCATGCCCTAAATAAGATCACTGTCAAAAATAGATATCTGATTCTTAGGGTAGATGATCTCATGGATAAACTATAAGGGGCTTCAATATTTAGCAAAATAGATCTTAAATCTGGATACCATCAACTATGATTGAACACATTTGATATTTTCAAAACTGCATTTAGGACTCAATTTGGACATTATGAATTCATTGCTATCCCTTTTGGTTTAACTATTGCACCAGCCACATTCAGTCATATGATGAACCACATGTTTTTGAAACATCAGCATTGTATCATTGTTTTCTTTGATGACATATTGGTTTTCAATAAAATTGAGAATGAGCATTATGAACATTTATCCTTGGTTTTCAAATTATTGAAAGAGAATCAATTATATGCTAATCCTGAAAAGAGTGAATTTTTCCAAACCCACATTGAATACTTAGGACATATTGTTTCATCTAAAGGTATTAAAGTTGATCCTAAAAAGATAGAAGCAATTTTGAATTGGTCGATACCTAAAAATGTGCATGAATTACGTTCTTTCTTAGGTCTTGCTAGCTTTTACAGAAAATTTGTGAGAAATTTTTCATTGCTTGCATTACCTTTGACAAAATTATTAAAGAAAGGTATTGTGTATCGTTGGTCTAAAAATCAACAAAAGTCTTTTGATTTATTGAAACATGCCTTAACACATGCTCCTGTATTGCAACTCCCTAACTTTAATAGACCATTTTTCCTAGTAGTCACTGATGCTAGTGGATCTGGAATAGGAGTTGTCCTTATGCAAGATTCACATCGCATAGCCTACTCTAGCTGCAAACGTAAACCCTCTGAACTTAAGTATTCTACCTATGATAAGGAATTGCTAGCAATAGTACAAGCTTTATGACAATAGAAACACTATTTAATGGGATCTAAATTCATGATCAAAATTGACCAATAAAGTATCAAATATCTTCTTAGTTAGCCACAAATCTTTGATCATCATATTAAATGGGTTGCTTTTATTCAAAGTTTTCATCCACTTATCCAATATCAAACCCAAAAAGAAAATGTTGTTACCGATGCATTAAGTAGAAGACCAACTATTCACAATATTTCTGTGATATCTTTTGATTCCCTTATTCCTATGAAAGATACCTATGATCAAGGCCCTAGTTTTTAAGCTGATTGGAAAAAATTAATTGAAAATAATTGGATTCCAATTGATTCATTGTCTTATGTTTATGAATTTATGTTTTAGGAGAAAAGGTTATATGTAACTGTTTCATTTAGATCATTTGTATTACATGAAATTCATTGTCCCCCATATCAAGGCCACAGAGGTATTATTTCCACTTTACGTACATTGGTTGAAGATTTTTACTAGCCACAGATGCAATCTGATGTTTCTAACTTTGTATTTGAATGTTTAATTTGTCAAAGAGTTAAGCGACACCAATCTAAGAAATATGGTTTGTTAATACCTTTACCAATTCTAGAACGACCATGGGAACATATTTCAATGGATTTTATTATTGGTTTGCCTAACACTCAAGCTAATCACGATATAATTTGGACTATTGTAGATTGGTTTAGCAAACAAGCATATTTCATTCCATGCAAGAAAACGTTAACTACATCTCAAGCTGCTCAATTGTTTCTGAAAACTGTTTTCACTAACCATGGTTTGCCAAAAGTTATTATTTCTAATCGTGATTCTAGATTCTGTAATAATTTTTGGACTATTTTGCTTGCTAATTTAGGAACAAAGATTGATTTTTTCATCTGCATTTCATCCTGAAACAAATGGGTAAACAGAAGCTACAAACAGTACAATCTTGGATCTTTTACATGCATACACAATTTCAAAACCACAAACATGGGATACACACTTGCATTTACTTCAGATTGCATACAATAATACTCCATATATAGCTACATGGAAAGCACCTTTTGAAATCATTTATGGATATAGATTGCCTACACCTATTACTTCATTGTCAAACAAAGTTAAAGTTGCTGATGATATTCCCAATATGCATGCTACTATATTTGATTAAGTTAAAGATATGATTGCGAAAGCCCAGCAATCATATACTAGACAAGCTAACAAGAAAAGAAAAGCTATGAATTTCACAATTGATGATTATGTTTGGTTATGCATTGAAAAGCGAAGACTACAAAGTGTTGAGAAACACCCTGTTGTAAAGTTAGCTCTATTGAGAATCTGTCAATCACACCCTATATATGCCCCTTTGTATGGAACAGCTAGGCTAGGAAAATGTAGTTTATTCTAGGAAGAGAGACAAAATCCCATATGCACAGTGGATGTAAAGTGCTACCAAGGTACTCTATAAAATTATGTACTTGACTATCACTTACATACAATATGATAATGCAATAGTACTTGTCTCTTTCTGTCAAGTATCTATGTCATTGCTTCCTTACACAAGAATGTCTTTATGAGTCCAAGCTTCCATCTTGGAACCTAATTCACTTGTGTAACCGTTGGTCTTCAGTCCTTGGTCAATGTCATCATGAGTTCAGTATATGCCAACAAGCCACCATAGCCATGCTCTAGATCTGAATCTTTGACAAGCTCCTAGATTTTATGGGCCTTACAAAATCATTCATAAAATCAATGACAATGCCTTTAAATTAGAAATATCCCAACACTGACAAATCCACAATACTTTTCATATCAGTTTGTTATGACCTTTCAAAGGCCAATTACCTGTCTATACTGTTTATGAAAATCCTCCATTGTTAGAAGAAGAAACTGAAATCCTTGAACCCGAAATAATTTTAGACATTAATTATATGACCACTAGAACTGGCCGTAGATATTCTAGATATTTGGTGAAATTTAAAAATCATCATGTTGAAGAGGCCCAATGGATGCACACTCGTGACCTAAGTGCTTACCCCTCACTATTGACTCCACATTGAGCTAATAGCAATTGAGGACAATTGCTATCCCACCCCGGGGGTATGATGCCAAGAGGCATATTCCACGGTGGATTCCGTGAGGTTTTGCGGTGGATTCCATAAAATTATATTTATTTATTAAGGCTCGTACACAAGGTGGATTCCTTGTGCGAAAAGTTGATGGGGACGCTTGTCCTTTTCGAGCGTCACGTTAATTTAATGTGCAAGTGGGTGATTCCGCAAAATACATATTTAAATTAATGGACATTTACGGGTTTAGAGTATGCACTCATATTAAATTAAGCTTAGGACAGAGTTTTAGCCTATTTGTTTATTTTTTGTAGCTGAAGACTACTAGGTATTCACTTTTGTTGATTTAATTTTATTATTTTTTAACAATGGTGAATGCTTCAATTGATGTGTAGAGTAGGCGGCGATGGCGCAGGGAAGCACTGGGCGATAGCGTGTATTCAAGTTATTTAGAAGAAATTATCATTTTTGATGGGCGCGCGTCTTAGGCGTGGTGCCAATATTTATTTTGACGCGCTTATTTATTGTTAAATATTGTATTTGGGCACTGCCCGACTCTTGGGTCGCCCAACCGCTTTATTCTTTATTTGGACAAAAGCAAACACAAAAGCTAAAGTATGCTACTTGTAAAATTGGGCTATTTTTGAACTTGGAGATGAATAAAATATTAAATACATTCTTTATGGAGTGCTCACACAAGGCATGGGGGGAGATTGTACCCAATTGGTCTTTTTGCCTCATGTCGTGCAAGTCTATTCTCTTAAATTTTGAGCTTAAAGTAGAGTTCTTTGTTCTTGGGGACCTTCCGGTGCTCGCTACATATGCATACGACATCTAATTTGTGCACCAAGTTCCCAATTCGTCACATGGCACAAAAGTCCATTTTCTCACATTTTGCAAGTTGTTTGAATATTTCTTGATTTGAAATGTAAGTCCACAAACACTTTTCCTTGGGAGCACCCTGCATTCTTGTGCTTCAGTCCTCATGAAGGGGGTTGAAAAGGAAATATGATAGAAAGATCAAGATACAATTTTTTTTAAAAATTCTACTTGAGAAATATCATACATGTTAGGAACTTTGACATTGCTCAAATCTATTAGAAAATAAAGTTAGCCTATGCTTAGAGAGACCCTTCTTAAAGTTCCAACTTTGAGTTAGGTCAAGTGTCTAAAAGAGAGAGACCCTTCTTAAAGTTTCAAATTTGAATTAGGTCAAGCATATACTCTTTTAGAAGCGAGTCACTACACTTTTTGGATGTTATTACGTGCAAGTAACTTTTTCTCCTTATTTCATTCTTTAAAATATGGTCTTTTTGAATTTCATTTATGGAAGACAGAGTTAAAGCATTGAGCTTACCTCTTTAGCAAGTTCAAATACATTAGTCTAGAAATCTTAGTACTCATTTTGTAACTGATTGACACATGTGCATTCTTGATTTGCATCAATGAGAAAATCAAATTCAACTTTCTTTCGATATAGAATCTTAAGGTTCTTATCATCACAATAAAATTCCCAAAATGAGATGGACATGAACATGTGCCCTCAATAAAGTAAACTTTATCTTTATTGTATTGAGTGCTTTCATCAAACTAGTTTATACAATAGCTAATAACTTATATTTCTATATCATCCTTTTTGTCAAAGTGTTATATATAAAGGTTTATCTATAATCTATATCCGAATTTATGTATAATCTATAATATATGTTTTTAGAAGGTTTCTGAGCCTTTATGTATGTCAACACCATGATTACTAGAAGGTTTTTGGGCATTTACACCTATCAACACCATCAAGAGAGAGAGAGAGAGAGAGAGCAAAAGCAAAGTAATGCATAGAGGGGGAGGGGGGGATTGTGGATAAATTTTCACGTTTAGTTATTACATTGTCTTTATAAAACTTTACCAGTAACATTTTAGTAATGAAAATGTTTCATAATAAACATTTAAATTAAATTCTATATCACAAGATTTTATAGTAAACTTTAATATTAAACATTAGAATAATTAAAATTCTCTATAATAGATAATATATGTTTACCGCATTTACCGCAGCACAAAGGAGCGGGAAAATGAAAAAAAGGTTCAGGATAAAAGAAGGAAAAGGTGCCCTGAAAATTTAAATGTTCGGGCACGACCCCCGAAAAGTCTCAGTGTTGCCCCGAGATAGCAAAAGAGTAAAAGGGGCACCATTAAGTGTGGAAACGCTCCCGAATCCTTGTAGAAGAGTGCCAGGCTCGCTCCTATGCAAATTGTATGCATTAGTTGGGAATAGGATAAGTTAGAATGGTGGGAAATGAGAAATGGGCTTAGGCCAATGGGTGGCCGGCCTTGTAAAAAAGGGGATGACCGCCCAAAAAAGAGAGGGCATGTATATAAAGCTCAAAAGTGAATGAGAAATTCATTCTTGGGTGTGGCAAAAAGTGTCTCTCTTCTTCTTCTCTTCTTCTCTTCTTCTCTTCTCTTCTTCTTGCTTGTGTGTGCTCTTGAGAGAGAGAGTGCGAGAGTGTGAGGGAGTGAGTGTGTGGGAGTGAGGGATCAAGAGGGTGAAGCTCTTCACCATCTCCTCTTCTCTTCTTCTCTTCTCTTCTCTTCTCTTCTCTTGCACGTGCGGCTATGGAGGATGGAGCTCATGGGAGAGGGATTGAGGTTGCTTTAGCTAGCATCAAGGATCGTGGAGCTACCGGTGTGCAAAGGAGAGGAGGGTACTCGATTGAGCATCAAGGTAAGCTCACTACACTCGTAAGGTAGGCATGGCGCGTCGGCTATGTGAGAGGTAGCCATGGCCGCTCGGCTTGAAATGCTTGATCAATAAGCGGTCCGTAGGTCTCGGGGTAGAGCTCATAGCTCCCCTTCATTTTGGTTCCGTTGCCAGGACTGAGGAATCGAGCCTTGAGCGGCGCGCGCATCAAATCAAGCATAGGAGTAGGGCCTTCGCCCGAAATGGGGCTTGAGATAGATAGGAGATTTAGGAGGTTTAATCATTGGAACAAGTAAGTATTTTGAGTTTTTTGATGAGTGCTTGAGTAGGTAAATACAACTCATGCTTGGTTTTGTGATGTTTTGTTAGCATTAGGTAGGATAGGATTAAGATTTGAAACTGAAAGGGTAGGGTTTTTGCTGCTGAAAATCTGGTTGCAATACGAAAAAGAAGGCAAAAATCGTGTTTTTGAGGGGAAAATCACAACGGGGAAAGGCTCTAAGGTTGGTTGGGCAATGCTATGTAAGGCTGGGGTAAGGGGAGAAGAGCTCATTTGCATTCTGACTTAGTTGAGAGAGAGTAAGAAAGAGTGAGAGAGAGCTATAGGCACATGAGAGGAGTGGACACCCTTCAATCACATTTCCGTGGTGCTATATGTATACAAATCTCTTCCCCGGCATGCCCTTGTGTGTATTTAACAACCTAGAATAGCTAATCGTTAGCAAAACGCTAGATTCGACACCATTTTCATCGTCGGAAGTGCACCGACCCAGACGCGCTCGGACACCCGAACCCCAGAATCGGGCAATTGGCTACCCCAAACCTAGGGTTCGACGTTCGACCTTCGGGCATTCGGCCAAGTGCTATTCGGGCTTCGGGCTTTGGCCCGCCCAAACGAAGGCCTTCGGGAGTGGTTCTGCCCCTCCGAATTCGGGATTCGGCCATTCAGTGTTCAGACGGTCGAATCGGCCCCAAATCCGGCCATTCGGCCCAACTCGACTTCGGCCCTTGGACTCGGCCATTCGGCCTTCGGCCCGGCCGAACGAGGCATTCGAACTTCGGGGGTTCGGACGCCGATTCTGGGATTCGGACCCTGCCATTCGGACCAATTTTGGCCGAATGCATTCTTGACATTATTTTAATAATTTAAGCCCAGACCCGCGTTGCTGACACTAGGGCGACCTTGTAGGCGCAAGAAAATCATAGAAAACTTGGCCGTGTGGCTAGGAAACCTAGCAAAGCGTGTTGATGCAGCCTAGTTGCAACCGCAGACTAGACATCAGACCCCCACATACCTGAGAGACGCAGCAGAGACCCAGATTTTAACCAGGTAGCCGTGTGCTGACCTCATACCCAGTGGCCAAGAGTTGAAGGTAGCATTGACATTGCACTTGAGTGTTGTAATCTAACACACACAGTAGGCCACATTGGTTGTGCACTGAAAGAGCAGAAGGCCTGATTTCACACCGAATGCACAGACACCACACTGAGTGTACATAATTTGAGGATTGGTTGTATTAACAAGGAATACACTCGAACATAATCATTCAAGGAACCCACCAATGGGAGTGAACCCCAAGACTTAGCAGACAAACAGGGTGAGGACCCAGGAGGACATTGAGTGGACGTGAGGATCCAGAAGACGACAATATAGAGGATCAGGCGCTGCCAGCGGAACTACTCGAACTGATTGACGGTCTCGTGGAATTGGAGGCAGAAACAATGTCAGGATCAAGAGGCGACCGAGAAGAGGACCGGCTAGACCTAAGAGAATTCCCAGTCTCAGTACAGGAACTAGTCCATGACTACGATTTACATACTAGGACCGTGATCCAGGGCAGACCTGTAGAAGAAGTGGTAGCAAGCCTCGAAAAAGAGAGAAGAGCAATCAGGAGAGCACTAGAAGGCATGATTGCCTACAACCACGAGCAAAGGGCCAGAAAGCTACAGCAAGACGTGGATATGTACGAGGCTAGAAGGGTGCTAGACCTAGCTGTGGCAGCCAAGTCTGGACCGAATGAAGAGAGGGAATGGGCAACAGAGGCCGACATGACATTGAGCGAACTCGTAGCCAAGCGACTCATGGGCAATACATCCATTGAGCAGAGTGCCACAGCCCTAGCCACCGCACTACTCTCGGGATTGGGAGTCACGCAAGGGGCTAAAGGGCAGGCTAGAATCCCTGTAGTAGCAAAACAGCTAGCGAAGTATGAGCCTAGCAGTGACCCATACAACTTCATGGATCAGTTTGAGCAAGTATGCAAAGCAAACGGTCTTACTGACCTTGCGCAACGCTCTCAAGCTTTCGGCCTGTGCTTAGGTGATAAGGGGAGAATTTGGTATTCTAGCCTCGATGACACGGAACGTACAAAATTTGCTCACCTTAAGGACCTCTGCATCAAGAGATTCTCGGAGGCAGGGTATTTTGACAACCTCATCATCCGGTTGATGAATATCAGCCAAAGGGAGAAGGAAGACGTTAGGGACTACGTCACTCATGTACATAGCCTCTTCAAAAGGATCCCTGCAAATGAACGACCTACTGAGAGGGCGGTGTCTACAGTATTCATGAACGGAATTCGGAGTGAGGAGCTCTACAAGGCTTTGGTCAATAACTCTACCTTGCAACGAGATGTGCTAGCTAGAGTTTTCGAAGAGGCAATACGTGTACATGATCAGCTTAGGGAACAAAGCATGAGGACTACCAGAGCCGAGAAAGTGCAAATCAGAGGGATCCAAAGAGATCAACTATTTCGGGAGAGAGAGCAACTGTTAGTGTGCAGGAAAAGGGAAACAGTATGGACCAAGGCCAGGAGATGGCGGAGATGAGAATGGAGATTGCACGACTGCAAGAACTGATGAGGAAGCCTATGCGATCGCAGGTACAGTGCATACACTGTGGCGGCAATCACCTCCCAGCTGAATGCCAAGATCCCAGATCTAGGCCATGTTCCAATTGCGGTAGATTTGGGCATGATGCATTGCATTGCAGGATGCCGAGGAGGTTCCCATACGCACAGCAGTACAATCCTCCGCACTTAGGTAATAGACCACCCAATTCCTTTGGGAGGGGAGCCCAATTGGCACTCCCTGCACCACATGACTCAAGACCTGCCGTACCTAGGCTGGAGATGAACCCAACCAGTATACCAAGACCACCAGGGCCTTTTGTAACCCACCCACCGAGCGACGCTCCAGTTCACTATGTGGAAGAGCCTAGTGAAGAGGAGACATATGTCAACCCGTACATATCCTATGACGAGGAGGGAAACCCAGTCCTGATGGACTATCGGCCGGTGCCAGTGATGGCATTAGGTAGAGGAAGAGGTAGAGGCTTTAGAGGGCCAAGCCAAGATCTGCGGTCATCCAGGCCACATTTCATCACGTTGCCCAGAGAAGGAACGGGCTAACAAGGACAAAGGAGATCTCCGATGCACAGAATGTGGGATCACTCACCTGTTTCCTGATTGTCCTAGGCGGAAACCATCAGCTAGCTCTGCCAACGTACCGTCAGTACCTCTGGGGCTGTTTGGAGTGGAAACCTTTGATAGTGAGGACACACCTATCCCGCTACAGGTTATGACGCGAGCTCAAACAAGGCAGGCATGCATCTCTCTACCAGGGCCTAGCAATCTTGACGCAGCCTCGATAGGAAAGAAAAGCCGCAGGTTCAAGAAGAAGAGATCAGAAGCTAAAGTCGCACTAAAAACCGAGAGTGCTACGACACTACCTGCCGGAAAGAAGGTCTCGGATGCAGAGGCAGAGACCTCAGCACCGAAGACAGCTGAGCTAGGGAGTGCCAAGGTAGGGGAATATCCCCATCCCAAATGCCAACTCAAAGCTATATCCAAAGTCAAGGAGTGGGTCAAGGATGCCTAGGAGCACCTCAAGGATGCTGAGCCCATACTAGAGGATCCAATGGATGATTTTTCCAGTATGAGCACACTAGTCTCACCCACAAAACCATAAACTAAAAGTGTATCCTCGCCACAGGGGGCAAGCAAGGCCAAAGGGGGGCTTACCAGGGCAGACAGAATGCATGGCCCAGGAGTGCTAGCCTTAGGGGAAGACAAGAACCCAGCAGTCTCCTTGCAACCTTGCTGTCCACCCCAGTAACTCTAAGCATAAAAGACCTGCTTAGGCAGAATCCTTCTTTATGGCAGGAGTAAAAAGATTTGGTGGAGGGACACACAGGATTCACGGGTGCTGATCAGCAAGATCATGATGCAGTTACGCAAATCCCGAGTCTAACTCTACACTCAACTCCTAAGTCATTGCACATCAATGCTTTCTGGGAAGGCACCGAAATGCATGTAGTCCTACCTGTTCTAGCCTTAGGAGATATGACGCGGAAAGGAATTGTAGACACAGGCACTGGTGTTAGCGTACCAAGTCATGCAGTTTTAGAGGCGTGGGGAAACCCTCCTGTAGATACTGCTAGGTTCAATGTCACGTTAGCAAATGGAATGAAGATAAGGCCATTCTGAGTCTTAAAGAATTGGCCAGTAAAGATTGCGGGTGTGCAGTTTTTCGTAAACTTCATTGTCATGAAGGGAGTGGACTACGACATACTGCTAGGCCGACCTTGGATGAGAAATGCTCGTGTCATTAAGATTGGGGGAATGGTTTGATCTTCCTAGGGAGCAAAATGGAAGCAGTAAGGGTAGAGATGGACACTTGGAAAACGACCCCCGTTGACCTAAATGCCATCTCAACCATGCTGAAAGGTGATACTCCAACGACCAAACTCTATGGATCACTCACTAAATATATTCCTTGCCCTGAGGATGAGCGGGACTGGATGCATGTCTTGGCAACCATTGACCTACCATTCTCAGATGAGGCAGAACTGTATCGGCAGGTTGTTAAAGCCGCAACCATGCCAATAGAGGAGCCAACTGTGCCACTCTGCATGATGGCATGAAGCTCACTCAACCCAAGGAAATTGGTCTCATTCCATATCCCCAGCAATAAGCTAGAGCTTTAGGAAATCGTAGAGTATCTAACAGACACACTGAAGGGCAACTTGGCTGCCAACCTGAAGCCCTTACGTGATCTGTTGACTAAGCCAGAATAGATATGGACCAAAGTCCACGACTTGAATTTGTTATACAATTGGGCTTTAGTTACTGACGACAAGGAAACTGAAGAGGAAAGCTTAGGCGATGATGAACGGTCTGAAGAGCAAGGCTCTGACGATGAGGAATATGAGGACTGCCGCTCTACAAGAGATGACAATGAGGAAGGGATAGATACAGTAGAGTATGACACAGAGGGGAGAACGATAGAACAAATCAAGGCAGACCCGAGACCCAGGAAAGGAAGGACGAATTGGAGTGAAAAAGGAGTCATGTGGATGGAGTGTGATAGATCCTGGCTAGAACATGTGGGAGCCGTGGATTACGAGCAAACCAGAGTAGCACGACCATGGGTGATCCCAGTGCTGCTCAAGATGGATGTACCTACTGAACTATGACCCCCTGGGGAAACTCCTTCCTCAAGCGAGGGATGCGAGTTTAACTCGGAGTCAGAAGTCAACACTGAGAGTGATCTCGAGATACCCCAACCCTCTAAGGTCAAACGAACAAAAGGGGACTTGCCAGTCCACTTAAGGTGTAGGAGATTAAAGGAGGAGGCCAGGACGCTAGTGAAGGGCTCGAAAGCAGAGAGGCAAAAGAAACCGCATGATCTACCCCAATGGTTTACGAAATTTAAAAAGGGTGACAGAGTAGTGATTTTGTGGGGTGCGAAGAGGCAGGGCCAAACCAGTGAATCGATCAAAGGATCCGCCAAAGTCAAGGATGTCAACTTGGCTGGGGAGGGCGAAAAGCCAAGACTTGTATTCGTTGCAGACGATTTGACCGAGGATGAGGAGGCCAAACTTGTTGTAGTCTTGCAAGAATATGTTGATGTATTTTCCTGGACATTGGAAGAACTTAAAGGGGTCGACCCTAGGGTTGTGACTCAAAGGCATACCTGACTATTTACCGGATGCTCATCTCTTTAACCTGTCTAGTGAGAGAGAATTGTTTAAAGCTGATCTGACGCCATATTTGGCCGATGATGTAGTTCAGGTGTGCTGGAAAACAGATTACCTGAGAAACCAATTGAGAAGGCCAGGCTGAGGAGACTTGTTTTGAAAATCCAACCATACCAATTGATAGCCAGCCAACTCTATAGGTTAGGACAAGACGGTTTGTTACATAGATGCATGTGTGAGCACGAGATGCACGATGCATTGAAAGAAGCACACGGCGGAATTGCTGGAGGACATTTTAGTGGGGATACAACAGCTCGAAAGGTGCTGCAATCCCAACTATGGTGGCCCACCCTATTCCGTGATGCTGCTAAATTTGTGAAGCACTACAAAGAATGCCAAAGAACCAAGGTGTCGTATGCAAAGATAAAATGGAGTTGATCCCTGTCATAGCCCGACAACCCTTTGAAAAATGGGGCATCAACTTCATTGGACCTATCAGTCCCGCGACACAGTACTCTCAGGCTCGCTACATCATTGTGGCAACTGATTACCTAACGAAGTGGGCAGAGGCAAGAGCTACCAGGAAGAACGACGCTAGAACCATTGCAAAGTTCTTGTGTGAGCAGGTCATTTCATGGTTTGGGTGTCCAATAGAATTAGTTAGTGATTAGGGCACACACTTCATTAATGAGGTGATATCGCATCTGCTCTCTACTTTTCTAATCATTCACAAAAAATCCTCGCCCTATTACCCTCAGGCTAACGGACAAGCAGAATCCACCAGTAAAATCCTAGTCAATGTACTCACAAAGGTGGTATCTACATCTCGGAGTGACTGGGACAACAAGTTAATGGCGGCCTTGTGGGCCTATCGTACGGCTTATAAAACGGCTACAGGCCAGACACCCTTTAGGCTGACTTATGGAACGGAGGCCATTCTGCCCTTAGAGTTTTTTTTCCCTAGCTTAAGGATAGCAATGCAAAGCGCTGGGAGGGACGAGATGCTTGGACAAATCGCTTGGTAGAGCTAGAACGTCTCACGGAAACCCAGCTCTTGGCCACCCATGTGCTGATTTGTGAGAAAGCATGAAGGAAAATGTGGTTTGACAAGCATGTCAAACGACGCGACTTTGATCAGGGAGATCTCGTTCTGCTCTACTCTATGAAGGGTCACAAACAGAAAATGAAATTCAGTGGACTGGGACCTTTCCGGGTACGCGCAATTAGTCGAAAGGGCAACGTTGAATTAGAGACGCTCGAAGGCGAAGGAATCGGCTTTTTCAACGGCAGTCGCATAAAAAAATACTATCCTCCTTCCCACCCGTTGCATGAGCCACCCATGTTGGAAGCCCCTGTCAACATCCGCGTCGCTACTATTACGGAAATAATAGATCAAGATGAGGAAGCAGTGGCACCCGCCTACTTACGAATCACCGTCACTGCGAAAAAGACCTATTCCTTTGCTGCTTTGATTGACGAAGGTGCCGATTACAATATCTTGATGCACGACCATTGGACACACATTGGTCAACCTAAACTGCAGCCCACCAACGCCAAACTCACCCCATTTGGGGGCAATGCTTACACGCTCTTAGGGAAGTGCAAAGTGGTCATTTCTATCGAGTTTGAATGTATACCAGCTTTCTTTCATGTGTTGCCTAACACAAAATGGGCCAGTAGTATGTCAGTATTAGGTCTTACTTTTAAGAAGCAGACGAATTGTAATGTGGATTATAATCTAAATCGCATCCATCTTGCTATAAACAATGCCTAGTGCCATGCTTTGCAAATCTAGACCCCTTGGTTGTTTGACCCTTTCATGCAAATTAGAATGTTTAGCCAATCAAACTTCCTTGGTCTTCTAAGACTTTTGTTTTGCATGTTGCCTAGTTCAATGATTTTTTACTAATAATGATTATCAAAATGTAATCTAGTTATGATCTAACAAGGAACATTGAACTAGGCCAGTGATATCATTCAAGCATGGATACTCTTCTTTTATGTATGACAATTACATGTGTATTGAGTTGCTTGATTGGTTAGAAGTTTTTATGAGATTTAACAATTCATGTTTGTAGAAAATTAAGTGAGATTACATATATGTTTTATGTACACTTTTATGCAAAGGGAGGCCATTGTTATGATATCTAGTTTCTGTGTATTAAATAAAATGGTTGCAATATTAAAAAATAGTAAAAAAAATATTTGTATTTCTATTAGACACCATATCAACCATTGTTATTTTTACATATGGTCCTACTCATACATTCATTTATTTCGTTAAGCACCAACACCACACTTATATATTTACATTTATAAAGTATTAACTAAAATGTTTACTAATAATTATAATATCTTCCAATACAATAGTAAGTTTATATATATTAATATTAGATAGCTATTTTTGTTTCATGTCTTTAAAATTGATTTTAGAGTCACTATTTAGTAATTCTCTTTTATTTTCCTTTCCTTCAATATACACAATTGCACTTAAGCTAGAAGCTAATAATTGGACTCTTAAGTATGCCACATAACAACATGCTCGGCTCAACCCACAAGGATTGACCTGAGGTTCCTAAGACTCTAAGTCTCCTAATAGTAATCTAGCACCCATCGGTAAAGAAGGGTCACTTTGCAACTAATCAAGGACAAGAGCATACTAACATTGCACTTTGCCTAAATAGGGTGTGAAAAGAGGGGGAATTGAGCATCGACCACTATATCGTAGCATAGTCACAATCTGGCTCTAAAATAGTGTTAGCCAAGGATTTAAGGCTCTCTAGGTAGTGACTACATTCGGCTGTATCCTAGCTTCCTTTTTAAAGTCATCTCACTAATTAAGTCCACCCATCCATAGAATACACTTGTCCGAGGTAGTGTTCATTCGATTTTCTTGCACACACCCAGGGTATACTTTAGTTTCTTAATTAGGTCCTAACATATTGTGTGGACATATAGAATCAAATTCCTTAATTAGTCTTTTAACACTAGTTCTTTCATGTAATTTAATAGCACAAATATGAAATTTGTGACAAAAGTCCTTTAGAAAAGAATCATTGAAAACAATTTTTGTTGCTTGTACAACATGTCCCCTTTAGGATAAACATCCCTATGAATTGTTATTGTGCCATCTACAACTTCTATAAAAAGGTATTGCACCTTATTTTGTCATTCACTTTAAGGATGATGGTGGAGGTGCAATCCCCTACCATAATTAAGAATTCTAACATAATAGGATGCTTTGCATCCATGCTTCATCAATAATGGGGAGCACACCTATATAATTGAGAGTTGTGATTCCATGTTTGGCTCTATAAATTGTTCCTTATATTCTATAAGAAGACCTCGCATTTTCTCATTTCTCATTGCTTTAAATAAGAAGAGGGTTGAGGTGTGATTCCCAACCATCATCCAATGTAGAGAAAACGTTAACATCACTAACTTTGAATTGCTCCTACTCTTCCAAGTAAGCCTCAAATTTTTCAATACTAAGCATAACTACATGATCAATGTCAACAAAGAGAACACGAGCTATAACAACTCAACAAGATAATTGCATCATAGCTCTTATCTGCTTAACTTGGTCTCATCCATAATCTATGCACATTGGAATGATAGCTTCAATTTTCTTAATCCAAAATTGGAAATATGTAAGATGCTAATAGAGTATATGCATATATTTGGCACTACATTAGTTCATATGTATTCCAAATTTGTTGCAATTGTAAAAGCTCATGGAGTGTTTCACAAAATTCTAGTTACATATGTGGTTGCATGGAATATGATAATTGAATGGCATGCTCAACATGAGCAGGATCATGAAGCCTCTAATTGTTTTGAAAAGATGCAATAAGAAGGGCTGCCTCTAGGAGCAAATGAGAAGGGTGAAGAAGCAAATGTAAGGGTGTTAGAATTGTCAGCTGATCAAAATAAGACAAAAGTTGTTGTAAAAAGTCAAGAAATTAGTCAAAAACTGCCAAAAAACAGCAAAAACGGCCTAATAATGCAAGCGCCTAGCCCAAGGAGGAGATGCAAAGGCACCATAATGTAGGCTGAAATAGATACGTAGGCGGTACGGATGCTGATGTTAGCAAAAAACACAGGTAAAACGAGTTGCTTGGTTGGAGCATGAGCCACCTGATCAGCAAGGGTGAAAACAATCCTAAAATCAGCAAGAAAACACAGCAAGAATACAAATCTTGAAATCTAATACCATGTTAGAAGTGGTGCAACAATGGAAGCATAAACATAAGCTGTAATAAACTATTGAAACACAAGACAAAAGAGAAAGGGAAAGAAAGAACACAATACATATGAGAACTCAGATGTATGCTCGGGAAATGGAATCCATATACCAAGACATGAGATAGTACAAAAGCAATGTGAGTCACCGAGCTGTTGGAGGCACTATGAAGGGAGCTCTCTAGCTCAACCCTAGAGACCTACACACCGTTTGTTGGACAAGCACTTCAAGCCAAGCGGCCATGGCTACCTCTCACATAGCCGACGCACTATCCCTACCTATGGGTTTTAGTGAGCTTACCTTGATGCTCCTCTTTCTTGCATGCCAGTAGCTCCACGATCCTTGAGGCAAGCTCAAGCAACCTCAATCCCTCTCCATCAAGCTCCATCCTCCATAGCTGCACGAGACAAGAGAAGAGAAGAGAAGAAAAGAAGATAAAGAGAGGAGATGGGGAGCTTCTTCTCCTTGATCCCTCACTCTCACATGCTCACATGCTCACTCTCTCACACTCCCTCACTCCCTCACTCAAGCACAAGCAAGAAGACAAGAGAAGAGAAGAAGAAGAAGAAGAAGAAGAAGAAGCTTTTTGCCACATGCCAAGAATGAGCTTCTCATTTTCTTTTTGAGCTTTATATACAAAACCCTCTTTCCCTTGGGCGATCATCCCCTTTTTTACATGGCTGGCCTAGGCCCTTTTGTCCACCATTGTCCTCCTATCTTCCTAGCTTTATTCCTACTGCCCATCTACCTTTACAATTTGCATAGCAGGAAGCCTGGCAGTCTTTTGCAACAGTTTCAGGGGTGTCTTGTATTTAAAAATGCACTTTTTCCTTTGACTTCATTTTTGAGACTGCCCTTGCGCTTTTAGTCACTCTCCTTCTTGTCTTTTTCATTCTGTCTGATTTCCTCTTGGGCCACCTCTTTTAGGTCCCAACTTGCACTTTTCTGCCTTTTTTCCTCTTTCTTCTTGTGCTGAGGTTAACATTACCTCCCTCCTAGCTTAGTGCCAGTCCCATGGCACTAATATGTAGTAGTTGGAAGGTAGGATGGGTGTAGCCAGATGGCTTTTTTGAATTTGTATATAAGCCCTTGCAGGGGATGGTGTTGGATGAACCAGCCCTTGAAATTGAAGATAAAGTTGGGTAGATCCTTTTTTGCTACTATTGTTGAGAGAATTCGTCCTTTGAAATTGAAGATAAAGTTAGACGGATCCCTGCATGGAGAGAGGCGGATGGGCGGATCCATCTGTAAAATTGAATATGGTGTTGGATGGATTCCTGCTTGGAGGATGGCAGGTGGACTGATCCATCTTTAAAATTGAATATTGTGTTGGATAGATCCCTCCCCTAGCCCTTCTCGGTTACCTTCTCTTGCGATGTTCCAAATGAGCTTCTTCATTCACTTTTTGACTAGGGCTGTTGTGGTCTCCCCCTGCTTTGTTGTGCCTGCATGGTGACATTATCGTATAAGATGGCCCCTTTCTTAGGTGGGTGCTAGTTCCAGGATGCTTGCCTTTTGAGCTGGCGAGGGTTTGATGAGGAAACGCGGATGTGTGAGTCGATGTTGATGGGGTCCCAGGGGAATTGGGCTTGGGGCAAATGGATCACCCAGTTAAGGTGGTAGGGACTGGGGGCATATTGCATGGATGATGGGGCCTCCGAAGTCGGTGGTTAGGGCCTTTGTTTATACCTTGAAAGAAAAGAAGGTACACTACCTTGGGGTGTCTGCTCTAACGTGTGGTGCGTGGTGTGCATGCTTGTGGAACTAGGAGATGGGTCCAAGCCCTCAGTGGTGTCCCACACTTGAGGACCCAGTTCATGCGTCGTTGTATGTGCGGTGCGTCACTTAGGAAGATAGGTTTGGGAGAATGTCATGCCCTTGATGTGCCCTAAGCATGTGTAGTGGGGGACGAGGCTAGGTATGGAAACCCTAGGTACATTGATTGTGGCACTCAAGGTGCTTTTGGGGGGTTCAGTGTTTCCACTTTTTCTTAGTTTGTTTGTTTTTTCTTTTTCTTTTTCTTTTTCTCTCCTTTTTTTTGAGTAGATGATTATAGCCGGAATTTTGATTCAAGGGGTGCTCTTAGGCTCTACCCTAATCTTTGTCGGACGATTTGCGAGGTGGTCTTAGGGACTTAGTAAAAAAGGTACAGCTCTGTAAGGTATTTCTTCATACTAGCCTTTGCATTAAGAGGTGTGGTTAACAAGAAAGGATGATTGCACATCGTAAAGTGGCTATCACTCATGCCCTCAAGGATCCTCATACAAAAAGAGGGAAGTTCCCTCATCATGAGCCTTGCCATAGCGCAGCTATCTATTCCTAGGTTAATGTCAAAAAAGAGTGAGGGAAGGTGGGCTTCCTCAGTTGCTAGCTTTTGCTTAAGCAAAAACCTAATGGTCCTAAGGTAACTACAAGTAGTTATGAAGGATGGGTCCGAGCAAGAAGAAAAATCCTCGAGGAAGTGGTTGATGGATGGGTGCAAGTCCCCTACTTTAAAGGTCATGCATTCCTCGGGAGTTATTGTATTGACATTGTAGAACTTCGGGAAGTTGTACCTGCCATGCACCCCCTATCGTAATCCACTCCATGTCTGCGACGGTAGGGCATGTAGATAAGATCATTCCGTTCCTCTGGTAGCATGTTGCAGAAGGTTGTCCATGCATCAAAATTGGTATCCCAAATCCTCCTTCGCCACTTTGGTTGCGCCTCATAGCCTTGGACGGTTTTGGGAACTTGATAGAACTTATCCTATCAGTAGTCCGCGAGTTCCCGCATCCATTGTGTGAGTACGATGCTTTGCTCCTCGACCCATCGGTTTGCTAGAGTATTGTCCAAACTAATGATCCTTTCCATTACCTCTAGGGGTAAGACTCAATCCAAGGCTCGTGGGTAGAGGAAGGAGAACTCAAAGGGTCAGAATTGGAGCTCTTGCTGTTGCCAGATAGTCAGCTCCTGTGGCCAGTTGACGGGATGGTGATCCTCATGTGGTGGCATGGGCTCGTCAGGAAGCTACTAAGGCCGTGCTTGCACTCTTTGCTGAGCTCGCTCCATAAGTTCCCATCTTCTTCTTCTTGCAGCAATGATGCGCTCGTGAACTTGGGCACCCTTTGGCTCTTTTGGGGGTAGATTAGGCAAGGGCAGAATGGGTTCTCTGATTTGCGGTTCTTCTTCGAGTTCCTGCTCTGAGCCCTCGGCGTCTTGTTCTTGTTGGGGGTAAAGGTGCCTCCGCCTAGCCGCCCATGTATTACTACACTGAGAGTACCCGCCACTGTACACTGCAGGTGGTGGGCGTCCCTCATAGTCACTTCTTCTTTATTCTTTTAGTGACAGTTTGGGTTCTTGAAGTTTCCACTTTGAGTTTCACTCTCACTCTTGCTCTCGCTCTCCATCCGCCATAGCTCTCGCCGCCAAGCTTCTTCCTCCTAGGTTCCACTTCCCTTTCAACTGGTATCAGAGCTTGCCCGACATTCTCTTCAGCCTGGATTTGAAGAGCTTCAACTCGAGCTTCAATGGCAGCCATGGCACCTTCATTTGCAGGTATGTTTTGATCTCCCACCTCTCCCCGAGCTTTCAGACTTCCATTGGCACCTTCCAGGGCTGCATCGGAGCCCCCTCGACATTGCCAAGTACTCCCGAGCACTATTGAAGACCCCCCAGCCCCCAAGAACAACCAGTGAAAAACGTGACACATTTTTAGGGGGCTGGGTTGATTTGCTCTTGGCACTTCCCGCGGCTTCTCGGCACTCTTGGCAACCTTCTCGATCTTCCCAGCATTAGTTCTTGGCTCCCGGTGATCGATTCGAGTGCTTCCCCCTTCAGCCATTGCTGTATACATAGTCCTAGGATTGCTGTAAATATGCTGTTGTAATACAGTGGGCTGAAGCTCATTTACTTGGTGTATGCATTGGTTCTTGGATCCGGGGTGCTTACTGGAGGATTGAATGATCATGCCGATGTATTTGGAGATTGTCAAATGCTTCTTTTTGGTTCCAGAATTCTTTTGAGCTTGGAATAGGCTCCGCCTTGGTCGTCATTAACTGGCATTTAGCTTCAATTGGCATGCTTTGGACCTGTTTATCCCTATTGTCACTACTTGACATTTAGGCTTCTTGCATTTATGCTTTGGTCAGATATGGATGCCACATGGTTTGCCCATGCTTGACAGTCACTTGGAGCTTCGTCTTCAGATGTATTTGAGCATTTTGGACCTACTGGGCATCACATTTGGTTGTCAGTTACATGCTCTTTGAATGCTTTTAAGCTTATCCTTTACAGGTCTGAGATAGCTTGGGATTTATGCTCCAGATGCATTCTACTAGGATTTGGCATGTTTGGCTATGTACTCCATGTATTAGGGTGTTGCTTGCTTTATTTGCATCTAACTTTACTTCCAGTGGAAGCCCCTTGGTATATTTGGATGTACACACAGTTTTACTTACACTTGAGCTTGAGCTTGTGGGACAGTTACATGCATTTGCTCTCTTGAGAGCTTTATGTCTGCAGTTAGTTTGTAGTGGGGTGATTTGATACACCTATTGGGGTAGGCACCTATCTCTGTCACAGGTTTGTCAGTTTTGTATGCATCTTGGATGGTTATGCATTGAGCTTCTTGCTCTATCAGTTGTGCTTGTGCTTGGTCTCTTCTCTTACCCCGAGACCCATTACATGCATGACTTCTAGACCTATGAGATGTCTCTTGCCTGACAGGTTATTGGTTTGACAGTTCTTGGTACCTTCTTGCCCCTTGACACTCACTGTTGGATGTATCTTGCTACTTAAAAGTTGCAGTAACATATGTATCAGTGATTGCTTCACTTTGGGATAGTTTTATATACTACTGTCATTTATTACAGCAAGCTGAAATCTGCAGATTTCGAGCACTTGTATGAGAGTAATGCTTACTATTTGATGTTATCTTGGTCATATTTGTTAGATATGCTCACTGCCCCACCCTCATAAGGTGCCACCAATTATCCATGGTGCTCAAAGTTGTAAGGCCCCCATTATGAGGAGAAGCCAAATGTGAACCTCGACATTGGTTGAGTCCCGATTTGTATATCAGATGAGGTCTATGTGACCGGATGGCAAAAAGGTGACCATTGTGGGTCTAAATTTTGGGTTGGATTGATTAGTTAAGCTGGTAGCAACTTGAGGCACATTGCATCGAGTTGCGGGGTAAGGGAGTTAAAAGGGGCCCCTATTTTGGGGTCCGAGGGCCAACGGTAAAGGGAATATACCCTGGCCAACTAGTGGGGGCTCATATGGTAGGTCGGTCATGCCGACCTAACTGCCTTCACGGGCTATAAAAGCTAAACCCCTTCACAGCCATCGATCATCTATCTTTCATTGAGTCAGAGTTGTTCCAGCTAGCCTTAAGCTCCACCTATCTTCTATCTAGATCGCCATCTAAGCTTCGTTGTGGAAGCGCACGAGTGGACAGAGCCATCTTTGTATTAGTTGTTTGAAGCTAAAGAAATTTTCTACTTCTCCTCTTATCTGCTGTGTACTCTCTATCTCTATCTCTTTCTCAGATTTTGTTCGCTGCACCGTGTAATTTTTACAATATTTGGTGGACAGGTGCTTCTCTTGGTGATATCCACTCTTTTAGCCAGTTTTAGCAGTGTTTTTAATGCATTTTCTGCTAATTATAGCAACCTGCAATTTTGCCTTCTTGCATTGATTTGGGACAGTATGGTTGGTCATCTGAAAGACATAGCTCTCTTTAACATTGCCAAGTTGGATGGTACCAACTATGGGTATTGAAAGTCCCAGATATGGCAGGTTTTGGTGCAAAAGTTGCAAATTAAACCCTTGCGTTTCAAGGGTGTTAAACCCTAGGATATGGATGATGACGTTTGGATGGAAGTTGAAGAGCTATGCAAGTTTACCATTATCTTGTCACTCTCAGAAGAGGTCCATCATAATGTTGTTGAAGATGAGAATCAAAGTGCATGGGATTTATGGGAGAAGATTCAAGAACTTTATGCGCAGCAGAGTCCTGCATCACAGATGTATTGGTTGAAGCAGTTGATAGACCTCTGTATGAAGGAGGGGACATCCCTATCATCTCATTTTAGTCAATTTCATGCTATCATGAATAATTTGTTGTCACAGGGTATTGAGTTCAAAGACAACTTGCACCCGTTGTTTCTACTTGGCGCCTTTCCTGAATCATGGGATGTCTTCCGTACTGCCATCTGGTATATGCACGAACAAGCTTGATGGGCTAAAAATCAAAGATGTTGAGAGTGCTTTATTGACTGAGGAAATCAATAGGAGAAACAATGATCCTTCCCGCTCTTCACATGCATTGATTGTTAGAGGTGGCAAACATGGCATGCATGATAATGATCATAAGGGTAGGGACTCTCAGAAGTCTAGGTCCAAGTCACGTGGTTGCAGTAAGTCCCGTGGACGGAAGTATGATCTTACTTGTTATTATTATAGGAAAGTAGGACATATTAGGCCGAAGTGCCATAAGATGTGCGATGATAAGCACAAGGAAAGGGGAAAAGAGAAAGTGCAGGAAAAGTCTTCTGAGCAAAGTATTGTACCTGCAAAGTCCAGTGTGAAGATAGAAGAGGTTAATTTCATGCAGATCATTGATTCGGATGACGATTACATACTTGCAGCTTCTTCATGCAATGCCTTACAGGCTTCTGAGATACATTCTATGTATGCGCAGTGCTGACTTTTGGATTCGGGTGCATCATTTCATGTGACACCCTGTAGAGATTGGTTTCATACCTATCGTACCATCTCTAGTTCTGTGCATCTTGGTGATGATAGGTCTCTTGACATTGTGGGCATTGGAGATGTTAGGCTGCAGTTTCCTTATGGCAGTTCTTTTGTTTTGCATTATGTAAGCCATGTACCTGCGTTGACTCATAGCCTTATGTCAGTAGGACAGCTTGATGATACAGGGTATTTTGTGTCTTTTGGAGACTCTACATGGAAGATTACTCATGGTAGGCTTGTGCTTGCAAGAGGTGCCAAGTCTCGTAGCCTCTATCCCTTACTTGTATCTGGAGCTACCTTGGATCATGTTTTGTTTGTGGGTTCTATCCCCCATATATCCCTTTGGCATGCTCGTTTGGGGTATATGTCCCTTAAAGAAATGAAAATGCTCCGTGCTTTATAGTATCTTCCACCTTTTGACTCTTTGCATTTTGATTATTGTGATCATTGTTTGTATGGCAGGCAGACTAGAAATACACATAAAAAGTCTGGTAAGAAATACATGGGTGAGCCCTTGGCTGTTGTGCACTCAGATGTATGTGGGTCCATGCCCTGTCAGTCACTCGGTGGGCAAAGTACTTTGTTACTTTCGTAGATGATTATTCACGTAAGGTTTAGGCTTATCCCATAAAGAGAAAATCTGATGCCTTAGACACATTTCAGCATTGGCTTGCGTTAGTAAAGAACCTGTTTGGGAAAAGGCTAAAATGCCTATCATCAGATAATGGGGGTGAGTATGTATCATGTGCTTTTGAGCAGTTTTGTGATGAGCACGATATTAAGCGTCAGTTGACTGCCCCTTACATCCCACCCCAGAATGGTATGACTGAACGCATGAATAGGACCATTCAAGAAAGGGTCCATAGCATGCTTAGCCAGGCTGGCTTACCGTAGCACTTTTGGGCTGAGGCAGTTACTATTGCAGTGCATCTCATTAACAGGTCACCTAGTAGTGGCATTGACTTTCAGGCTGCAGAGGAGGTATGGGCAGGCAAGCCCCCCTCTTATGATCATTTGCGTATCTTTGGATGTGAAGCATTCTGCCATGTGCCTAAGGACAAATGCAATAAGCTAGATCCTAAAAGTGTCAAATGCATTTTCATTGGCTATGGAGATGTAGGAGAGATGGGTTACCGTCTATGGGATCCGCAAGCGCGGAAAGTGATCCACAACCATGATGTCATCTTTCATGAGGACAAAATGCATATGTAGCCTAAGAAAGTGGTTGAGTTATGTAGAGTTATCTTTTAGAAGGAGCCACCTGCTCCCGTTCAGCCCACTCCACGACCACCTAGATAGCGTGCAACATCACCTGATGCTCATGGCCTAGATGTTAGACATGTTGATGTTAGACAGGATGTCGGTTAGGTAGCAGAGCCTGGGTTGAGGCGCTCTACTAGAGATAGACGATCTACTGACTGTTTTGCATTCTCTATGGATTATGTACTGGTTACAGATGCATGAGAGCCTCTCACTTATGATGAGGCTATGCACATAGGTGATGGTCACTCTTGGGAGAGGGCTATGTAGTCTGAGCTTGAATCATCGCATAAGAATCAAACTTGGGATTTGGTTTTCTTGTCTCAGGGTAAGAAGGCTTTTCCATGTAAGTGGGTGTACAAGCTAAAAAGTACCCCTGGACACCCCAAGCCGGTATACAAGGCTCGATTGGTTGCTAAGGATTTTAAGTAGGAGCATGGTGTTGACTTTGATGAAATCTTTTCTCCTGTGGTCAAGATGACCACCCTATTCTTAGTCTTGGCCTTGGTTGCACAGCTTGACCTGGACTTGTACCAGATGGATGTCAAGACGAATTTTTTAAATGGGGACTTGCATGATGAGATTTACATGGAGCAGCCTAAGGGCTTTGCAGACCCTGACAAGGAACACCTAGTGCGCAAGCTAAAGAAGAGTCTATATGGCTTGAAGCAGGCACCTAGGGAATGGTACCATAAGTTTCATGCATTCATGCAGTCACATGGCTATAGCCGCAATGCTATGAATCCGTGCTTGTACAAGAAGAAAGCCCGTGACGGTTCTTTACTGATTTTGGTACTCTATGTGGATGACATGCTTTTAGTGCTTTTAGTAGGGATAGCTCATGAGGAGCTAGATGCTCTTAAGGCTCAGCTCAAGAAGAGCTTTGAGATGAAACATCTGGGACAGGCCTCTCATATACTTGGTATGCGCATTACGCACGATCGATCTTAGGGACTACTCTATCGGTCACAGAGGGAGTACATTCATAAAGTCCTTGAGCGCTTCCACATGTAGGATGTTAAGCCTATTGGGTGTCCATTACCTTCTCATGTGAAGATTTCACAGGCTAATTGTCCGCATGCAGATGAGCAGAGGGCCGAGATGGCCAAGATTCCCTATGCATCAGCTGTGGGCAGTCTTATGTATGCCATGATAGCCACCCGTCCAGATATTGCTTTTACAGTTGGGGTTGTGGCACATTATATGGCTACACCTGGCAAGAAACATTTGGATGCCGTGAAGGGTACCATGAGGTACTTGAAGGGCATAGTAGATATGTGTCTTTGCAATGGCAGCCAAGATATAGGAGTAGTGGGGTAAACTGACTCTAATTATGCAGGACATGTAAACTGTAGGAAGTCCACTTCTGGCTATGCATTCACTTATGCTGGAGGGGCTATCTCTTGGATGTCCATGGTGCAGAAGTGTATGGCCCTTTCTACTACGGAGGCCAAGCATATTGCAGCCACAGAGGCTTGCAAGGAGGCTATCTGGTTAGGCCATTTGATTGTAGACCTTGGTATGACAGATGCTATGCCTACATTGCATTCGGATTCTATGAGTACCATTCAATTGGCCAAGAATCTGGTCTTTTGTGCGAAGACAAAAAATATTGAGGTCAGGTATCACTTCATTTGCGAGATCGTTGAGGACATGTCTGTTGACCTTGTCAAGATTTCGACTTGGCAGAATCCTGCAGACTTGCTCACAAAGAGCCTCACTACCGAGCACTTTGCCTTTCTCAGGAGATTGATGGGCATTGGATGAGATGACGTATTTTTCCTCATCTTGTTGTACATGTGTACATGTTGTGCTGTCTTTTCTTTTCTCTCTCTCACTGGGGCAGATTCGCCTTTAAGTGGGAGGTTGTTGGGGGTAAAGGCACCTCCGCCTAGCTGCTCATGTATTATTACACTGACATTACTCGCCACTGCACACTGCAAGTGGCGGGCACCCGTCATAGTCACTTATTATTTATTCTTTTAGTGAGAGTTTGAATAAAGGAAGGCCCTTGGCCACACATCGTGGTTGTTAGAGGTCCCACTTTGAGTTTCATTCTCACTCTTGCTCTCGCTCTCCATCTGCCATAGCTCTCATTGCCAAGCTTCTTCCTCCTAGGTTCCACTTCCCTTTCAGTTCCATTGTGGGTTGGATTGGGGGTGGATGGGGTTGCTCTTGTTCCTTGAATCCAAGTTCCGTGAGCTCATAGGTGGAGAGGCCATCTTGTCGCAAGTAGCTATATTGCTACTCCTTGGTTATGCATGTTCCAGTTGGGAATGCATGGTCTTGCAGGCCATACTTTAAAGCTCTGGTTGTCAACTCCAGCTTCCTTTTCATTCTCTCCACTGAATCCTTGCCTTCAACTTGTATGACATGAAGCACTATGCTCAAGAAAACTTGCCTTTGCATGATGGAGCACGCTTCAATGGCCTTAGCTCTGGATTCTATGAGCACCCTCTCATACTCTGCCACCACTGTTAGGCGCTCTATCAACCCTCGCACTCTTTCAAAGTTGTGCCTCTCCCACTACTATTCCTTCTCTTTGAGATCTTCCTTACCCCTTTCCATCTCCTGAGACAGCATCATTACCACTTACTACTGCTCATCCCACACATCCAGCATTTGAGTCTTCTCTTTATCCCATCGGTTCAACTGCTCTTCGACTATTCTTCTACCCTGATCAGCCATGAAGAATTGTTCGTGGGCCTTTCTAATAGATCTTCAGTAATTTGTGTGTGGCTTTTTAGCTTCGCCAGATGCAGTTTTCTTTCAGTCATGGCCATGGCCATTAGTCCCTCCACTTCCTATTGGGCATTTCACAGGTTGTCCTGCACACTCATGGTGGCTTCTTCTATGGCCTCTTCCTTCTCCTTCGACACGACTCCTATCTCTCTCTCTCTAGCCTTCCTTGCTCCTCCATTGCTAACCATAGCCTGAATACCAGGTCATCCTCCTATTCTTGGTGTTTTTCTTCTGATGCCTAGTCCCCTTCCTACATGCTCTCCCATAGTTCTTCATACATCACTTTATCCCATGCCATTCATTGTTGGAGCTTAGCGTATTGTTGGATGAGCAACTTGTGGCCCCACTGTTCCGCCACTAGGTATTGGGTTTCATCCTCTAGCCTTTTCCTTAGGCGATCTTCATTCTCTTGTGTCTGCTTTTCTTTGGCATTGAGTTGCTCTTTAGGTTTCAAATTTATTTTTGATGTTTCGCGGCTTGCCGTGTTATCTCTAGCCTTAAAGCTGTAGAATCTTCTCTTTCGGCCTCTAGTTCTGAAAAGCCAAGGCCTTTGTTTCCTCCTTAGCCTTCTCTAGTTGGGTTAGTAGGTGGTGCTCTCGTAGTGGATTCCAACCTTTTCCTTTTTGGTTCTTGCCTAATCTCCACGTCTCCTGCACAGCTGGCCTTTTGGCTCCTTTCCCTGGCACTATCTCTTATACTTTTGTGACCAAGAATTGCATCATGGACATAAGCTGAGTGGTGTCCATGGCAGGTGCTGGCTCCTGTTTTGTGGAGGTGGTGGTGGCGGTCTGAGGTGTGAGAGTCAAAGGGAGGGGATGGAGTGGGGCCTTGCCCTTTCCTGCAACAATAGGGGCCGCTCTTGCACTGCCACTTGGTTCGCCTTCGTGCCATGGGCTCAAGGTGGCCATCTCTTCGGCATCGTGGGTCTCCTTTATAGACCTGTGCATGGCCTCTACCATGTCTTCATCCTCCTTTCTCCTTAGCTCCTGAGCCTCTTCTTCCTTCCTCCTTCTCCTCTCCTCCTCAGCTCTTTGAGATTCTTCTCTCACTTTCTTCATTTTTCCTCTTTTCGCCTTCGTTCTTCTTCCGCCCTTTTGGATTCTTCTTTAGCTCTTTTTAGCTCCACCTGTTCTTCCTTCGTCATCTCCTCTCTCCTTTGTTGTTGGGGCTTTGTGGCCTTCTTCTTCTCTTGTGCCTTGGCCTCCTTCTAGGTAGCTTGCACTTCTTTCTCTCCCCTGTCTCACTGATCGTTCTCTCGTTGGATTGCTCTACATTAGGGTGTGGCAACTGTTGGGGTGTCTCTCCTACCTCCTCTTCAACTTCTTCTACCTCCTTTATGGCCTCTTGGATGATAGCCATTAAGACTCCACTCAATCTGATCGTGGAGGTCTTGGAGGCATGCTTCTTACCCGTTGATCTGGCCATTGAGGCTGGGGACTCCCCTCCTACTGGTGATGTGCTTGTGGCTAGGATGGTGGCCAAGTTCTTGATGGTACCCATTCTGATCTACTTCTTTAGGGGACCTTGCGGCTATGCTCTCTAGCAATGGCACACCAATCTTGTTCATCAATGCATTGTACATCTGTCTTGAGAAGAGGGCATGGGCCATCTTTACTTGCATCCTCACTTCTAGGTTTGGGATATCTGACAGACTTATCCCATCCACTATGTGCACCATTCTTATTCACACCCAACATTGAATACATGTCTCTTCGATGGTGTTTTTCTTTCTTAGGGGCCAAACCTAGGGCCTTCTCCACCATTGTAGCATTTAGGGGCACCTCCACTTGGCGTTCTTCTCCTCCTGTCCTAACTGTTACTGTGCCGCAATTTCTTGCATCATCAAAGCTTCTCAGGAACTCTACCCACATGCTGTAGTCAATTGCTTGCCCTACTTTCTCCACGTACTTCCGGAGGGCACATTTGTCCACCAACTGCTTTACAATTGGCTCCTCCAGGATGGCTTTTTCCAGGTTCAGTGTTTGAAGATGTATGTTTGAAGTCTCGACACTAAGGCCGTACCTAGTCTGCTCTTCTTTTGTGAAAGGGAGCTTGCCATCTTTATCTTGCCCCGCCATTGTGGGTACATGTCATTTGTCATAATCCAACATTAGTATTCCTTAGATGACTTTTCGGTAAGCAAGAAATTGATTTTTCTTCCATGAAGAGAATGAAAAAGTTGAATTAAATACATGAATTTTCCAAACAACAGCCTATTCATTCCAAAACATTTTTGACATTTTCTTCCAACCCTTTCTATGCTTTCCTACTTTTAACTTTGATTAAGGCTTTTTGTTTCCTTCTTTTTTCCT
The DNA here is from genome assembly GCF_053477565.2 of Lygodium microphyllum. NCBI lineage: Eukaryota > Viridiplantae > Streptophyta > Polypodiopsida > Schizaeales > Lygodiaceae > Lygodium > Lygodium microphyllum. The sequence continues at coordinate 122,297,819 of NC_141144.1, read as the reverse complement.
ATCACCTCCCCCCCCCCTTTAATCACCTAATCACCTTACCTCTTCCCCCTCGAGAAATGATGAGAATCCTTCCTAGGATTGGACATGGGAGAGGCAAGGGCACTTGAGCGCAGTATGGTGTTGTCTACTTTGGCATAATCCAATCATAGAAATCAGGGTTGTATTTCAAGTGAGCATGACAATCAAGATTACGAGGGCCAACACATACTTGGGTAATGTAAGTTAGGACATCGATTAAAAAATCACCCGAGTTAATGTGGCTAGCCACATGTAGCTTCTCTTTTGTAAGGATGTGATCAATGTAAAGGTGGGCCAAGACCTTGTTGTCTAGGTGTTTGTTTCAAGTGATGACCAAGACCCTGAAAGAGGTTGGTGCTACGTAAGTTGAGTCATACTCGGTTGTTTTAATCACACGTCACTACTCAACATTAGTCATTACTTGGCAACCCCATTTCTCCCATTGGAGACATAGGTTACACCATTTTTGAAGGAACAATGAGTTAGAGTCAGCGAGGTAAGTGAGTTCCTCAAGCTCAATGGGTGATGCAGGGCTTTGGGGCTTGCGGTATGATGTTATTAGCCATCTAATGAGCACGTGTTCTTTTGAGATTTCACCATTATTGTTCAAATCCTTTGTGACCTTGGGAAATTTTACGATCATGAACTCATATTCTTCCCAAGTGCAGGATAAAGAATGAACATCAGAGGCAAGGGGTTCATCAAGAAAGTTGAGGTCAAGTCTTTCATAGCTCCTAGCAAACGTGGTGAAAGTGTTGTCCAAGATCTTGATGCAAGTCACCAAGTCATCTCCTGTATTCTTAGCAAGGTCCTACTGGTGGTGTAAGACCTATTGGTGGTTGCAGTTGAATTGGGCTAGACAGTGATGGTTCTAGTGGCAATGGACTTGATAGTGGTGTGTCTGATTTGTGTGTCCAATGCTGCTTTGGGGTACTAAGGGTGACTTCATTGGCATAGATGGTGCATTGCCTTCTCCTTGTGCAGCCACTGGGGTGCCAAGCTCTTTAGACTTAGATGATCTCGGGGTATCAAGCTATTGGGTCGATAGATTGATTGGGGTTTTTTGACCGCAATCACCACAGGTTCTGTAGACTTTGCAGCTCGGGTTTCCTAGGTGTTCCATGCCTTAGTAGGAGTGTGGCTTCCTGGAGATGGGGTGGTAATAAGTGATGGTCGTGGTTGGGCTATGCCTTTAGGATTTCCTTTCTTGGGCACCCGTATCTAGGTGTTTCCTTCATAGTATCCTTTGGCTTGCAATAGATCTTTGGGGATCCATTGCGGCTTGATTGTGCGCCTACTTTGGTAGTGTCGGGTTGGTTTCTTAGGTCTCAAATGATAGTCGCTAGCCTTGCGGGGTTGTGTTTGCTGGCTACGAGTAGGTCACTTTTGGTGCTTTGGCACCCATTTAAGCATGGGCTCTATGGCTTTGGGGATGGCCTTAATTGGCGTTGGTTTTGTAGTCTGGGTGGGTTGTGATGAGTCACGACCCCCCTCCCTAGGCTAGGTCCTAGGTAGCTCTATTGGTGGCATAGTAGGCTTGAGTGGAGCCTTGCTACCCTTGTTGAAAGCTGTCTCGATTCGAACGTTGCCAATGGCAAGGTGAATACACTGTAGATTGCAATCTATGTTGGAATCTGCTTGCTTCTTGAAAGTTCATCCTAATAGTGATTCTTGACCTGCATCCTTCATGTTTGGAAATACATAGAAGATGACTGATAGGCTTTCAGACTCAATAGAGACTGTGATTTTGCACTTTCCTAAGAGTGCATATGGCTTGCCTTCAAATGGGTTTTGTTTAGCATTGGTGGGTTGTAACTGTGGTTGACCAATGATGGTTCAATGAGCGTGGGTCAAGACATTGAAGTCAGCTCCCTCATCAATCAAGGCATCAAAAGTGTGTGCACGTTGGGCGGTGCCGTGATGCGCAGGTATGCTAGTACTACTACCTCTTCATCCTCGTCCTCTAATTCGGTGATGGTGGCTATGCAGACATTGACAGGGGCTTCTAGCATAGGGGGCTCATGCAGTGGGTGTGTGGGAGGGTAGTACTTCTTCATGCGAGTGCCATTAAAGAATCCTATGCCCTCACCTTCAAGGGTTTCAAGTTCTACATTGCCTGTCCTACTAATGGTGCGCACTTGGAAAGGTCCCAATCCTTGAAATTTCATTTTCTGCTTGTAGCCTTTTACCAAGTAGAGAAAAACAAGGTCTCCCTACTCAAAGTTGTGTTGTTTGACGTGCTTGTTGAACCACATCTTCTATCATGCTTTCTCACAAATTAGGGCATGGGTGGCTAGGAGCCGAGTCTCAGTGAGTTGTTCCAATTCCATGAGATGGTCGGTCCAAGCTTCCTTCCCTTCCCATCTCTCTTATATTGCTATCCTCAAGCTAGGGACAAAGAATTCTAATGGAAAGATTGCCTCAGTCTCGTAGGTTAGTCTAAAGGGCGTCTGTCCCACATCTGTTTTATAGGCCATCCGATAAGCCCATAATGCTGCCATAAGTTTGTTGTCCCAGTCACTTCATGAGGTAGAAACTACCTTCGTAAGGACATTGACTAAGATCTTGTTCGTGGATTCTGCTTGGCCATTAGATTGAGGGTAGTAGGGTGAGGATTTCCTATGGGGATGACTAGGAAGGTTGAGAGCAGGTGGGCAATCACCTCATTGATGAACTGAGTGCCTTGGTCGCTTACTAATTCAATAGGGCAACCAAATCATGAGATAACTTACTTCCACAAGAACTTTGTTGTGGTCTTAGCATTGTTCTTCCTAGTGGCTTGTGCCTCGTCCCATTTTGTGAGATAGTTAGTTGCTATGATGATGTATCTAGCTTGTGAGTATTGTGCTGCGGGACTGACAGGTCCAATGAAGTCGATTCCCCATTTCTCAAAGGGTTGTCGTGCGATGATAGGGGTCAATTCCATCTTATCCTTTTGTGTAGGAACTTTAGTCCCTTGGCACTCATCGCAATGCTTTACGAACTTAGCAATGTCACGGAATAGGGTGGGCCACCACAACTGAGATTGCAGCACCTTGCGAGATGTCGTATCCCTACTGAAGTGCCCTCCAACAATCCCTCCATGTGCTTTGCTCAACACATTGTACATTTCGTGCTCGCACACACATCAACGTAGCAACTTGTCTTGCCCTAGCCTATAAAGTTGATCGGCTATCAATGGGTAAGGTTGGATTTTCAGAATAAGTTTCCTAAGCCTGGCCTTCTCGATAGGTCTCTCAATAGACCGTGCTCTAGCACTTGGACTATGTCACCTGCCCAGTATGGCATTAGATCAGCTCTAAACAAGTCTTTCTTGCTAGACAATCTAAAAAGATGAGTGTCCGAAGATCACTGGCTATGCCTTGTCTAGCTGCTTCTCCTGTGGTTATTCAAGACATGTGATTAGCCATGTAGTGCTGCTTGCCCTTGCATACCACCAAAAAGAAATCAAATTCTAGAAGAAGAAGCAACCATCTAGCAATGTGTCCAGTAGCGCATGGTTTATTCACGAGACATAACAATGCTTGATGGTCTACAAACAAGGTGAAAGGTGTGGCTAGGAGGTAGTGTCGGAACTTCTTTACAGTGAACACCATGGCCAACCCCTCCCTTTTTGTGGTGGAGTAGTTCATCTTCGTATCAGTGAGTTGTCTACTAGCGAAACTCACGAGGTAATCCAAATTATGTTCACTCGACTGGCACAGGGTCAAGCATGGATGCATCCTAGGGCACGTGGTGTCCAAGAACGGTATAGCCACTGACTTTTTGAAAGTTTGAGTCATTTTTGACTTGCTGCCACCTAAGGATTAGAAGGGAATTTAGTGTTTCTTAGGTCACATCGGATACTATCGGCACTTCATGTTGAACTTACGCATTGATTGGAAGACCATTGTATAAGTTGCTAATCCTGTTCGAGTGGACTGAGAGTGCCAGTGGGTACATGAGGAATTGAAAAAAGCTCTTACAAGTACACCAATCTTACAAGCCCCACACTGGAGCATCACATTCACGTGCATATAGACGTGTCTAAATTTGTTATTGGATCTATATTAAAGCTTTTTGCCACATGCCAAGAATGAGCTTCTCATTCACTTTTTGAACTTTATATACAAAACCCTCTTTCCCTTGGGCGGTCATCTCCTTTTTACATGGCCGGCCATGGTCTAGCCCTTTTATCCATTGTCCTCCTATCTTCCCAGCTTCCTTCCTACTACCCATCTACCTTTACAATTTGCATAGGAGGGAGCTTTGCAGCAACAATTTCAGGGGCGTCCTATATTTAAAAATGCACTTTTGCCTTGTACTTGATTTTTGAGACTGCCCTTGCACTTTTAGTTGTTCTCCTTCTTGTCTTTTTCGTTGTGTCTGATTTCCTCTTGGGCTACCTCTTTTAGGTCCCGACTTGCGCTTTTCCACTTTTTTGCTCTTTCTTCTTGTGCTTAGGTTAACACACTAGCACATATTCCCTCTCTGCAAGAACTGTCAAGTGATCAATGAATGTGGAGGAGGGAGCCTATATAGGCCAAATAAATGCCAAAAATATGACTAGTCATCTAGCATTAAATGCTAGCCGACTGGCTATAAATAATGCCAAAACACAATAAATGTTGGCAAATAAAATGCCTAAAATATCTCTGTGCCTAGCCAACTATACCACATGTATAGACTCAACCATGAATGGACCAATCTGCTAACAAGAATAGGGGTTGTTGAAAAGAGACGCTATCTTTTGCATTGTGTTGGTGGATATGTATGCCAAATGGGGTGCAATAAAAAAAACATGAGAAATATTTCATGAGCTTTCAATTTAGACAATGGCTTTCAAGAATGCACTAATTGCAAGGTATAGCTAGCTTGAACACATTGAACTAGTTTCCAACTTATTTAGTGAAATGATTGCACAATGCATTGATCCAAATGGAGTCACATTCATAGTTTTACTTGATGCATGTAGTCACTTAGGTATTGTGGATAAATTTTAATTGTATTGTCTGGCTATGAGCATAAATTACAATATCATCCCAACTTTAGACCACCATATTTACATGATTAATATTTTTAGCCATGTTGGGCACTTTAACAAGGCTCTTAGATTCACCTGGTTAGATAGTTGTACACTTCTAGAACTTAGCATGTTGGTGGTCATTATGATCCTTACATGGCCATTGATTCATTCTTTATTGTACATGGTTACTTATATCTATTTATGTTTGGTGTAGTTATAGCACTGGTCGATTAGTATAGTTTGATATGTAGTATTTAACTTAATAGGCTACATCTCTTTATGTTGTATCTTATCTACACTTTGTGTATCTTGTATTATGTGAAAAAAAAAAACCAACAAGGAAACGTTTTGGCCTCCATCTCTCTTCTTGTGCTCTTGAATGAGCTAATCCTTGTATTCATTGTTGTGTGTGTTTGACACAATAGTTCAAGCAAGTCCTCCCACCATATGTGATTCACAACATGGTATCAAAGATACACCATTGATAAATGCTACTTTTGAATATTGAAGTGAAGGAGAAGGAGTAAGGATTCAAGTAATGATGCCAGGAGGCATATTCCACAGTGGATTTCGTAAGGTTTTGCGATGGATCTGTAAAATTATATTTATTTGTCGAGGCTCGTACACAAGGTGGATTCCTTGTGCAAAAAGTTGATGGGGATGCCTGTCCTTTTCGGGCATCACGTCAATTTAATGTGCAAGTGGATGATTCCATAACGGGTGATTCCACAAAATACATATTTAAATTAATGGACGTTTATGAGTTTAGCTTGTGCACACTCGTATTAAATTAAGGTTAGGACAGAGTTCCAATCTATTTATTTATTTTGTAGTTGAAAATGGCTAGTTATTCACTTTTGTCGGTTTAATTTTATTATTTTCTAGCAATTGTAAACGCTTCAGTTGATGTGTAAAGCAAGCGTCGGTGGCGCTGGGAAGCACTGGGCGATAGCGTGTATTCAAGTTATTTAGAAGAAATTATCATTTTTGATGGGCGTGCATCTTAGGTGTGGTGCTAATATTTATTTTGGTGTGCTTATTTATTGAAACGCTTGACATATCTATATTATTTTGTATGCGCATAGGCTCACGATTTAAATATTCATTATTGGACATTGTATTTGGGCACTGCCCGGCTCTTGGGCTACCCAACCGGTTTATTCTTTATTTGGACAAAAGCAAACACAAAAGCTAAAGTATGCTAATTATAAAATTGTGTATTTTTGAGCTTGGAGATAAATAAATTATTAAATACATGCTTTCTACTTTTATAACCACTCTTACCAACATTCCAGATCCTACATTGGTAAGTACCATCCAATCCTGTTTGGATGAAGAAAAGAGGAACCACAAAGAAGAAGGCAACAACAGTTAGGCATCTTCAATTTCCCGTGATCAAGTATTGATACATACAGCTCTCATTAGATTTTCTTTCTGTAAGAAAAAAGGACATCTTGTAAACAACTATTGGAAGAAGTATCCCAAGAAAATGAAATGTAACAAATGTAAGAAGACAGGGCATATCACTAGTAAATGCCCCAACACTCCTGATGTACCCAAAGAACTGGTGGCCAATTATGCCTCCAATTCATCTGAAGATCGACTTTTTTGAGTCTTTAAACCATCTACCTAAAAACACTATTGTAGCTTGATTTATAAAGGCATCCAGGCTGTTTAAAGGGGGGGGGCATCTTACATGCCTTGTAATCTAATGCCACCTTGGTATTGAGGGGGAGTGTTAGAAGATAGGCATAGGAACCCACTATAAGCAAGGGTGCATAAGGGCAGATGGGTGTGAATAGTCTTAGGGGCAGGGGAAACCCTAATCGTAGCTTGGCAAAGGCTATATAAACAGCCTATGGGTCACTATATCAAGTGTGGGAGAGTGTACCCAAGTTGTACTTGTAAGCAAATTAGTAAACAAGATGTTGTTCTTATACTTTGTGCTCTCTCCTTCCTCTTGTGCACACATTCCAATGCTGCAACTCTGATTTCTCACACAATAGATTCATTGTCTTATTCTGACAGATTTATGTTTTATGAGAAAAAGTTTTGTGTAACTGTTCCATTTCGATAATTTGTGTTGCATGAATTTCATTGTCCCCCATATTGAGGCCATAGAGGTATTATTTCTACTTTGCGTACATTGGTTGAAGATTTTTATTGGCCACAGATGGAATCTGATGATTCTAACTTTGTATCTAAGTGTTTAATTTGTCAAAGAGTTAAGCGACACCATGGTAAGCAATATGTTTTATTAATGCCTTTACCAATTCCAGAACGACCATGGGAACATATTTCAATGGATTTTATTATTGGTTTGCCTAACACCCAAGCTAATCATGATATGATTTGGACTATTGTAGATCGATTTAGCAAACAAGCATATTTCATTCCATGCAAGAAAACATTAAGTGCATCTCAAGCTGCTCAATTGTTTTTGAAAACTGTTTTCACTAACCATGGTTTTCCAAAAGTTATTATTATTTACCGTGATTCTAGATTCTACAATAATTTTTGGACTACTTTGTTTGCTAATTTAGGTACAAAGATTGATTTCTCATCTGCATTTCATCCTGAAACAAATGGGCAAACAGAAGCTACCAATAGTACAATTTTAGATCTTTTGCGTGTATACACAATTTCAAAACCACAAACATGGGAAACACACTTGCATTTAGTTCAGTTTGCATACAGTAACACACCACATACGGCTTCACAGAAAGCACATTTTGAAATCATTTGTGGAAATAGATTGCCTACACCTGTTACATGATTATCAAACAAAGTTAAAGCTGCTGATGATATTGCCAATATGCATGTTGCTATTTTTGCTGAAGTCAAAACATGATTGCGAAAGCCCAGCAATCATACACTAAACAAGCTAACAACAAAAGAAAAGCTATGAGTTAGGTAGATGTCTCCTCTTTTGAATATGCATTGCTTTTGAAGCTAGCCTCCCAAAGTTTTATTTTATCTGAGGTTTGTAATGGAGGAGAGAAATAAGAGAAAAGAATAATCTATTTGTCATTGTGTCCAAAAGGCAAAAGAGAGAGAATGAAGAGACAATGAATCACCATAGCAGTCACCATATTGCCACCTAACCAATCCATTGAGGTTCATTATATAGATTTTAGAGCTCACTTGCAATATTTAGTTGCTCAGAAGACCATTTCCATTTTTAATCCATGCAACTCATTGTTTTTTCATTCCACTTGGCAAGATCTCTCCAATCCTTCTAAATTTTTATCTCTAGCACCATTGATATGATAAGCTTGTTATTATTGATCATGGATCAAATCATGTTAGTGATAATAGCATTTTATGGTAGCGGCCATAGTTACACTTTCAAACGGCATGTTTACTCTTTGTATTAGCCTTCTTGAGGCTTATAATCAACTAACCTTTAATCTACTAAGCCTCCCATCACATGACATGCCAACTATATACCGTATACTCCACGATCTCCACAAAGTTGTATAGTCATGGTCCAATGTTCCACCTTGCAATGTAAGTAAGTCACTTTTGAAATGTAACTTGAAAGTAGATGTGTACCTTTGTCATACTAGGGCTAAATTTCCTTCAAAAACTGTTGCAACTCTTTCTCTTCCCAACACTTTCAAGTATCAAAGAAATTGTTGTGTCACAGTTGATGATTATGTTTGGTTACTCATTGAAAAGAGAAGATTACAAAGTCTTGAGAAACACCCTGTTGTTAAGTTAGCCCCTAGATTTTATGGACCTTTCAAAATCATTCACAAAATCAATGACAATGCATTTAAATTACAATTACCCAAATAGTAGAAAATCCACAATACTTTTCATATCAGTTTGTTATGACCTTTTAAAGGGCAATTACCTGTTCACCTTGTCTATGAAGACCCTCCGTTGTTAGAAGAAGAAACTGAAATCCTTGAACTCGAAACTATTCTAGACACTGACTTTATGACCACTAGAACTGGCCGTAGATACTTTAGATATTTGATTAAGTTTAAAAATCATCATGTTGAAGAGGCACAATAGATGCATGGCCGCGACCTAAGTGCTTACCCCTCACTACTTGCTCCACATTGAGCTAATAGCAATCGAGGACAATTGCTATCCCACCCTGGGGGTATGATGCCAGGAGGCATATTCCACGGTAGATTTTGTGAGTTTTTAAGACCACGATGGATTCCGTGAGTTTTTTATTCCACGGTGGATTCTGCGAGGTTTTGCGGTGAATTCCGTAAAACTATATTTATTTGCTGGGGCTCATATACAAGGTGGCTTTCTTGGTGAGAAGTTGACGGGGACGTGTGTCCTTTTTGGGCGTCATGTTAATTTAATGTGTACGTGGGTGATTTCACAGCAGGTGATTTTGCAAAATACATATTTAAATTAATAGACATTTATGAGTTTAGAGTGCACTCTATTAAATTAAGGTTAGGACAGAGTTCCAACCTATTTATTTATTTTGTAGCTGAAGACTGCTAGGTATTCACTTTTGTTGGTTTAATTTTATTATTTTTTAACAATTGTGAATGCTTCAGTTGATGTGTAGCCCAACCGCTTTATTCTTTATTTGGACAAAAGCAAACACAAAAGCTAAAGCATGCTTATTGTAAAATTTGGGCTATTTTTGAGCTTTGAGATGAATACATTTATAAATACATGCCTTGTGAAGCGCTCACACAAGGCATGGGGGGAGATTGTACCCAATTTGTCTCTTTTCTTCATGTCATGCAAAACCTTCTTCTTGCTTTTTGAGCTAAAGTAGAGTTCTTTTGTTCTTGGGGACCAGCATTCCAATTTATGCACCAATTTCAGCTCTAGGATTCATTTCAGTAAAGATTTTTGAAGAAATTGCAAGGATTGAGCAAGAATGTCCAAAGATTCAATCTGAAGAGCTTTCATAGAGTCAAGATTTGGAGAAAATAGGTTCAACGCTTTAATCTTAAGCTTTTGAAGCTTCAAAATTGCTTCTTAGCATTAAATGCACACAAGGATTGAAGGTTATTTCAGTAACATTGAGCAACTGGAGGCTTTATCAAGCATTTGGGGATCCTAGAAGCCTTCATCAAGCTAACAAGAGGTATGTCTCTTCCATTCTTAACTTCTCTCATCCATCTAATTGTTGAGCTTCATCCAATCAATTGAGAGATTAAAGAATTGCAAAATTTTCATTAAACTTCAGCCCATCATTGGTTAAATCAGCCCATTCATGGAATGCATTGATTACTTGATTCAAACAGAGAATTAGAAGCCCTTGCTTGAAGTTTCCGCATAACATTCAATCCCATTGATTAAACCCCAATTGGTTGATTAGATTTCTTACTCTAATTTGTTGATTTTCTAATAATTGTTTGATTCATGGCAAAATATATCATAATCCATTGTAAAGGATAAGTCAGTAGTGCCTCACTGCGTGATAAGACCCTCTCCCCATTCATTTTGCCAATTTCAATCCTCTTGTATGTTATGGAAAGAGTTGAATGAAAATTTCAGTATAGCATATTATGTTGATTGATTAGAGTAGCATACCACTGCCATGTTGATATTCCCACTAAGGAAAAAGGTGGATGCTGGGGGAGATAGTGGGACAATAGAGAGATGACCCTCCTCCACTATTGAATATCCCAAAGGGATGCAACCAACCAACCCGGGGGAACCTTTGCCCACCTCTCGTTGATTTTGAGTCCATGTAGGGAGCTTGTCCTACCGTTTTATCCCTCACATAGTACAACACGTGGAGAATTGAATATTGAAACACTCTCAAAGGCTCAAGTACCTTGAAGATCAAAACAAGGTGAAACAGAGATTTTATAGGACACGACACGGTATATATAGGTTATTAGAGATACCATATTCATAATTAAAGTACAAGTGCACGTATTATAGGTTTCCCACAGGTCCTGTCTAGCTCCCCATAGGTTTTGGAAGCCCTTAGGTACTACCATTTTGCTCTTGTAGATGGAAACAAGGTACTTATAGGTTAAAATAAGGTGTAGGCCTGGATAGTTTAGTCTTATAGATTGAGTTGAAATTTTTTCTATCAGAAATCTATTGTAACATGCTATAGCTCATCTTGAAGAGGGTATTGTTGGCTTTGTTTTGAATCAAAAAGTTTGGGAATTGGAGTCTTCTAGATCAAGTTATAGCCAAAGGACCACACTACTATGGTGGGTCATAAAGGAAAGAGTAATGCCAAGGATGAATATACTCAACAAATCATAGATTTCATGCTAGAAAATATACCTCAAGAAAGCCTTAAATGTAAGGAGAAATTAGTGCACTTAATAATATCATGTGTGAGTATGAGAGTAGGCATGCTCAAAGGCATATGAAGCTACTATCTAGAGTTGAACAGATGGTATTGTCTACTAATCAAATGAAGTCTTCCATTGAGAAGTTGGTGGATTCCACTACCCAAATGAAGGGTTTAATTAACAAATTAGTAGAATCCAATGCTCAAATAATGGATCAATTCTCCCAATAGATGCAAATGTAAATGGGAACTAAGGAAGCTAGGGAGAAAGCTCAATCAAACAGTGATCCATCAGTCCCACTTCAGCCACCTAATCAAAATGGCCAGAGTCAAGAAATCATTGGGTGAAGGGGCATTCCCAATGGTCAATATGAAGTAGGAGAGACTTCACAAACGCATGATGACTATTTGGGTAATATGAATGGTACTAATTCCTAAGCTTATGGACTAAATATGTAACTCTCTAGAGGTTCTCTACCATTGGGAAGGTTCCACACTAGTTCTTAGCCACCTTTTGAAAGAATACCATCACATTTTGGAGGTTCAATGTCTACTAATCATGAGCAGTCTATTTTGGGATAGCAACCTTTTCATGAAAGGGAGTTGAAGGATCAAATCATTTTGGCAAAGTACAATGGGTAGTCATCTTCACCATTCAATCTAGAGGAATGGATTTCAAAATTAGAATCCTATTTTAATATATTCCCTAGAACTGATGATATGAAAATTCATTTTGCATCATTACATTTGGAAGGTTTTTTGAATACTCAGTGGAGATATATCAAGAAAGAGAACATACTAGTAGAGAGTTGGGATGCATTCAAGACACTTATAGTTGAAGTCTTTGTCTCTCCTCTTGAAAAAGAGAAATTGGCATGAAGATGATATAGATTAGAACAAAGAGGCTTAAGTATATGGGATTATACAAACCAATTCCTCAACCTTACCATGTATGTATAGAATATTAGTGATGAAGCTAAACTCCACAATTATATATATGGTTTAGAACTTTCTTTATCAACTGATGTTATGGGAAAAACCCCACCAATCTTTTCAAAGATATTGAGCTTTGTGGTATATTATGAAAGGAAGTATAGAAGAGAGTCTTCATTTTAGCCTAGTTATGGATAGCCAATGATTGTTTTAAAATAAGGACGAGTTGGCAATGTTTATGGTAGCAAACATACACCAAGTGGGAGCTTAAGAGTGCCAACTTATCTATCGTTCAATGTCTCAAGACCTCAAGGCAATTTCAAAACAACAAATGGTCCATGAGTGGATTAAATAAGGAGGCAACAAGTTTAGATATATTTCAACCAATGTTAATCCAAAGTTTATTCTTATGGACCTCTACAAAAAAAAGTAAAGAAAAAGTCTTATGTTTCAAATGTGGGGAGAAGTATACAACTGAGTGTATATACAAGAATGCAAAAGCCAAGGTTTGTAGTAAGTTAGTCTTTAAGCTTGAGTGCGTGTGAGAAGCGAGTTTTTGGAGCGAGCTTTATTTAGCAACCTCCAATTTTATTCCACATAGTCCACTTAGTCCTCTTTTTCTTTTGGACATATATCAAGTACCACTACTACTCCTCCATTTCTACCATCACATCCACCACCACTACCACTACCACCACCGTTATATGGCTATATCTTACTCTTCCCCTCCTCTTTTTCCTTTGGGCATATATCAAGTACCACTATTGCTCCTCCATTACTACCATCACATCCACCACTAGTACCACTACCACCACCATTAGTACGGCTATATCTTACTCTTCCCCTCCTCTCTCTCTCTCCTCATACGTTGGGGGCTACCCACCAACATCTCACTCTTCTCAACAACATTGCCACTATTAGCAGCGTCACTACCACCATCGCATTTTACTCTCCCCCTCCTCATTAGAACCATAACCAATCTCTCTCTCTCTCTCTCTCTCTCTCTCAGAGACCCACAATATGCATCTCTCTCTCCTGCCCCCCTCAATAATACCCTCTCTCTAACAACACATTAGTTCTCTCTCCTTAATTTCTTTACATCACCACATTAAGCTTATGTGATTAATTTTTATAATATTATCATAATGTTAGTGGTTGAATTACACATACACAAGCAATATCACACTCACGTCCCCTCTCTCTCAATTATTTACATGAATGTTATAATAACATCATGATGTATTAGTACTTCAAGTGTGCACATATGAGCAAAACCAGATACACTTACACATTCATCTCTTTCCTCTCTCTCTCTCTCATATGTTGGGGATTCATCATACACATCTCCCTTTCCTTTTAAATAACAACCTCTCTCTCTCTCTCTCTCTCTCTCTCTGTCTCTCTCTCTTTCTCTCTCTCTCTCTCTCTCACAACTCTATCATTTATAATCTCTTTGTCACTGTCTCTCTCTAATGATGCATTAGTAGTTCTCTCTCCTTTATTTACAAAACTAGATTAAACTTATGTGCTTATCTTTGATAATATTATCACAATGTTAATGGATCAATTATCCTTACATATAATATATTACAATACATATACATTCACATCCCCTCTCTCTCCCTTCTTTGCATGTATTTTATAGTACTTATTAATGTGTTAGTACTTCAATTATGCATACACAAGCAAACCACACACATATACATACTTAACACATTCCTCTCTCTCTTTCTCTTGCTCTCTCTCTTTCTCATTTGATTAGGCTTACATATGGATTGAAGTTATGCACTTGTTTACAATAGATCCTTGTAAAGCAATTGCTTCACAATCTCCATAAAATGTAGCTATGTATTGCTTCATTACTTGTAGCTATTATTCCTTCTCTAAGAATTTTCATTTTAAACTCCAAAATTTAACAATCAAATATTTTAATATAGTGATATATTTCACATTGTATTGCACGAAATTACTACAAAAAATAGAAAAAAAAACTAAATCTGTAAATGCATTTGCAAGTTAGTGAATCAATATGCACAAAGCAAATGAGCATATTTATTGCAAACATTAAATATAATTCTATCTCTATTGATAAAGGGTGAAATAGATGTTCTCTAACAAACGCCTAGACTTCCTTGTGAAAACTTGCTAGCTCAGTCAAACATGCAAGCATGTATTCCAAGAGGATGGTATTCATGGGATTTTTCTCAATCAAATAGGAAAGCATGCATTTGAAGATGATGGTATGCATGGGATTTTTTTGAAATCTAGATGGACATATAAAGGAGTTAGGTGGGTTATATTGCATCTTCTTTATGTTATCATCCACAAATAATATCATTGTAGGGCTAAAGTGTGGCCAATCAATATCATCAAAATATTTTAGAAATTGTGGCTTCACCCTAAATCTTTCCCAAAGAATGAATTATGATAACAAACGCTCGGAAGGTATCATTTTCCTACGATCATCCATAGTCTCTCTAGAAGAAGACATAAAAGTGCGACATATTCTAAAGAATATATGTGAACTTACTTACTAGAAATCTGGATCTTTACGTCTCTTGCATCTCTTTTTCTTCAAGTATATTTGGTAAATGCCTTCTCATTGGAGGGAAATTCACCTCTTGCTAGTCAAGGAAGATAGGACATGTATGGTACACCTCCTCATTCCATTGTTCCTCAATTTGGTCATCCTTATATATGAGCTACTCCTCCTTCAAGTGCACCTAATCCTTGCATTTCCCTTGCAAAGTTTGCAACACCCCCTTCTCCAATTGCACATACATGAACCTACCATTCATAGTTCTATTACATATAGAGAACGCAACGATAAGATACCATTACAAATATACATCTATAGAAAAATACCAAGTTATGCATGTAGAGAAATCTCCATGTTGCTAACTTGCATGACTTCTAAGACTCAATATTATCATTTGGTTAGAAATTCTCTTTATCCCACATGTAAACTAGAAGAAAAAATGTTTGTCCATTTGAATGTTGTAGTAATTTCCTCATTAAAAATGTGTGTGTGTGTGTGTGTGTGTGAGAGAGAGAGAGAGAGAGAGAGAGAGAGAGAGAGAGAGAGAGAGAGAGAGAGAGAGAGAGAGAGAGAGAGAGAGAGAGAGAGAGAGAGTGTGTGTGTGTGTGTGTGTGACTTTGTTACCATCTCTCTAAGGGAACACAATTTTTTTTTCACTAGATAGGGTTGCTAATAACCCCTTCTCAACCCTCCTCCCTCCCATCCCCCCCCCCCCCCACAGAGAGAGAGAGAGAGAGATAGAGAGAGAGAGAGAGAGTGTGTGTGTGTGTGTGACTTTGTTATCATCTCTCTAAGGGAACAATTTTTTTTTTTCACTAGACAGGGTTGCTAATAACCCCTTCTCAACCCTCCTCCCACCCATCCCCCCCAACACACACACACACACACACACACACACAGAGCTTTAAATCACAACTGGACTCCATCATCTCTCTAAGGGAATGCGAAATTTTTTATCGTCATATAGAGGTATCCGACAAACCCTTCTCGGTGAAAAAGATTTACAAGTTGCCTCTTTCATCTCTCTAACTTGTGAAATTTTTAGTTTGATGGGAAGGGGCTGCTGATAGTCCCCTATTCAGTGAAATTTTTTTGAGAGAGGGTTTGTGAATTTCTTTTTTGCCAAGAAGGGGTTGCTAGCAACCCCCTTCTTGGCCAAACAAAAATTTAAACCCAAGTCACATAATCTCCACACACACACACACACACACACACACACACACACACACACATAATAGAGTTGAGAGATAAAAGAGAGAGAATATATATATATATATATATATATAGAAGACAAATTTTTAAAAATAATGTTTGATGAGAGAGAAGAGATAAAAAATAATTAATAGCTAAGAATATCATATTATATGTGTATTTATGATATGTTTTGATATGAGACATGGTAGATTGAGACTTTGTGAATGAGTTAAATTGAAATCTTGGGACCTTCTGAACAAAAATTAGTCCTCTTTTTTGGAAATTTTTTTCCTCCTAACATAGAAAAGTAATAATTAACATAGTGTATAATGACTATTGTCTTTTGCATTGTGTATTTGGAAAAATAAAAAACTTATCAAATATTTTAAAAAATTACTATTGAAATTATAATCAAAATGTGACTTTTTAGTCTAATTGTACTTAGGCAAAAAAGTTTAAATAGAGGAAATTGATCTCAAGTTGGAGAGAGAGAGAGAGAGAGAGAGAGAGAGAGAGAGAGAGAGAGAGAGAGAGAGAGTGTGTGTGTGTGTGTGTGTATGTATGTGTGTGTATTTTGATAAAAGTCCAAAGTTAGTATTGTAGTATTGTAAGAAATAGTTGCTAGAATTATATTGAGTCATATATGTGTGTGTGTGTGTGTGTGTGTGTATGTGTGTGTGTGTGTGTTGATAAAGGTACAAAGCTATTAATGTATAGAAAAGGCCCAAATGTAGTATTGTAAGAGAACAATTTTAGAAATTTTTAAAGCCACACACACACACACACACACACACACACACCCCTTTGTGTGTGTGTATGTGTGCGTGTGTGGATATATATAGATAAGAATACCATATTATATGTGTATTTATTATATGTTTTAATATGAGACATGGTAGATTGAGACTTTATGAATGAGTTAAATTGAAATGTTTGGACCTTCTGAACAAAAATCAGTCCTCTCTTTTGGAAAAATTTTTCCTCCTAACATAGAAAAGTAATAATTAACATAGTGTATAATTGCTATTTTCTTTTACATTGTGTATTTGGAAAAATAAAGAGCTTATCAAATATTTTAAAAAATTATACTATTGAAATTATAATCAAAATGTGACTTTCAGTCTAATTGTACTCAGGCCAAAAAGTTTAAATAGAGGAAATTGATCTCAAGTTGGAGAGAGACTAAGAGCCCTAATACACTTTTTATGAAGGGTAATATTCATGGGAAGGATGTGTTATCCTAATAGATAGTGGCAATACATAGTTTTGTGAATATATCTATTGTAGACAGATTGAATTATTTTCCCATTAATTTACAGTAGTCCATAAGAGCTCAAATAGCAAATGGTTAAGAAGAAATCAGCACTGAAATATGCCCACGAGTTTCTTTACATTTAGTTAAAACTCATGAAGCAAAAAAGAACTTAATTACTTTGGTAATGGGACCTGTAGATGTACTTGGATGATGTGATTGACTGATGACCTTAAGAAAGATTACTATAGATTTCTCACAACTGTATATGGAGTTTATCTTTGACGGACAACCTATCCATTTACATGGAATCTCTAGTAAATCTAATTTTAAGCTTATCAACATTTAACAACTCAAGAAGGAATACAAGAGGCACTCACAAATTTTTGTTTTGCACATGAATAAAGAGGTTGAAGAATAGTCCAAAAATTCAATAGATCATCCAATTTTTCAAGCTCTTCTTGAGGAGTATAGGGATTTGTTTGAAGTACCTACTTCATTATCTCTTAAGAGAGTAGTAGATCACCTTATCGATTTGGAGCCAAACTCAAAGACAATCAATAAGCCGCCCTATAGATTGTCCAATTGTGAGCGTGAAGAAGTAGCCAAGCAAATCAAGGAGCTTCTAGAGATGGGGTTCATTAAACCTAGTTCTTCACCTTATGCATCTCCGACCTTGTTAGTGAAGAAGAAAGATGAATCCTTCAAGATATGTATTGACTATAGGGAGCTAAAGAAGATCATAGTGAAAAACATGTACCCAATACCCAAAGTTGATGATTTGTTTGATGAGCTCAAGGGGGCTAGATTCTTTACCAAGATTGACTTGAGGTCAAGGTATAATCAAATCCTTATGTGAGAGGGTGATGCAATTAGGATTGCCTTTAGGATTGATCAAGGGCTATACCATTTTCTAGTGATGCCATCTGGGCTTACTAATGCTCTAAACACCATATTGGGGAATATGGGAATTTTCCATAAGTTTGGGACACATGATCAAATCTTTGGATTTGACATAACTTGAACACTATAACTCCAAATTGAGCGGTCTATAGCTCAATAGTTTCCATTTTTTCAAGCACTTTTTAATGATAGGTCACATCATATGGTTTTGAGAAACTTATGGGCATGTTATCCAAGTGCCACCTTTTTAGTATTCAAAAAATGGGAATTGGGAGATTCCCAAACTCACTAATATTGTGTTTAGACTAGCTACCTTCCAAAGTTTGATGAACAAGATTTTGAAGCCTTTTTGCTTTTAGTTTGTCCTCGTCTCTTTGATTACATATTGATTTATAGCAAGCCTATATATGACCATTTATTACATATGAGAAAGGTTTTTGATGTATTGAGACATCATAGACTCTTTACTCAGGAGAAAAAGTGATTTTTCATGCAGACCGAGGTGGAGTACTTGGGCTATATTGTCAGTGAAAAAGAGATATAGGTTGACCCTAAGAAGGTGCAATGTGTTAAAGATTGGCCAACACCTACTACCACTACTTCACTTAGAGGGTCTCTTGGTCTATTCTCATTTTATCACTAATTCATTAAGCATTATGCAACTATTGCAGCTCCTTTAACTAACATGTTGAAGAAGGAAGATTTATTTTGGGATACACTTGCAGATAGTAGCTCTAGGAAGTTAATCAAACTCCTTACTTTTGCTCATATTCTAGTATGCTCCGATTTTTTGAAAGAGTTTACCATATAGTGTGGTCGTGGCATAGGAATCGTTTTGTTATAGGGGCATGGAGTTATTGTCTTTGAAAGTCGCAAGCTTACAGATAAGGAAATACCTATGAATGTTCATGACCAAGAGATGTTGGCTATTTTACATGTGATAAAGAAGTGGCACCATTATTTATATGGTAACTAGTTTAGAGTTCAGAGTGATCACACAAGGTCCTAAAGTATTTCCTCACTCAGTCCAATCTCACTCCTAAACAGAGTAGGTTTATGATTTTGACATCACTCATATGAGGGGCAAAGATAATGTAGTAGATGATTCTCTTTCTCACATGCGAGCATGTAAAGTTTTAGCTATGATGACTGAGGTACATAGTGAATGGATTAAATAACTACATGAAGCCTATCTTTTGGATGATGAGCTCATCACCCATTTTTTTAAGAAATTGCAGCAAGGTCTCATGGAGGAAAAGTCACATTATCAGCTTAAAAATAGCTTAGGTTAAATGGCAAGATTGTTATTCCCTCTACTTTTTCTTTTATATGGAAAATTATGGAGGAGTTGCATTCTTTGCCTTTAGTTGGACAATTTGAAGTTTTTAAAACCTATGCTATGATAAGATCAACAAAATCTTTTATTGGAAAGGACTATGGAAAGATGTTAAGGATTTTGTTATGAAGTATATGCCCTATCAACAGAATAAGGACATCACCCATAAGCTAGGTGGTTTTTGCAGCCATTACCTATTCATGAGGGCAAGTGGAGATGCACATTACCATGGACTTCATTAGTGGTTTTCCTATTACCAAAAGGGTATGTAATAGTATCTATGCAGTGGTGGGTAGACTCACCAAGATAGCCCATTTTATTCCTATCGAGACACGGTTCACTGCTTCACATGAGGTGGCTAATCAGTCTATGGAGCAGATTTTTCAATTACATGGATTAATATAGGGGATTGTACATGATAGAGATTAAACGTTTATGATAAACTTTTGCAGGTAGTATTCAGCTCCATGGGCACTAAATTGGCTCCTTTTGCAACCTATCATCCACAGGCTGATGGCAAAAAAAAAAGGGTAAACAAGTGGTTGCAGACTTACCTTCGCCATTTTTGTCATGATGTGTGACATACGTGGGATTCTTGGTTGCATTTGGCCGAGTTTGCCTACAATAACTTCACTTATGCTAGTATTGGAGTTTCACCCTTTGAGGCTATGAATGGTTATAAGGTGCCTTTACTCACAATCATTTTCAATGAGAAAATCAATCCTCATGGGAAAGAAGGATAGGAAAGAATGCAGACCCTTCTTCAGCAGTGTAAGATGAATCTTAGGAAGAGCCAATATCAAATAAAGATGTATGAATATGAGAAGAGGCAACCCTTAGAGTTCCAAAAAGGACAATTAGTTTTGTTGAAAGTACCCAAGTCTCGTTACTCTAGCTTGAAGGGTGGATCCAATAACAAGCTTGCTCATAGGTTTTATGGACCCTACAGGATCTTGAAGTGCATTGGAGACTTGGCATATAGATTGGAACTACCCTCTTCCACTAAGATTTATAATGTATTCTATGTTAGTCAGCTCAAGCCTTTCTACGGTGCTCATGTGGATATAGTTGATGAGTTGCCACCTATAGATGAAGGTGATCTTATTCAGTACATGATTGTGGCTACCATAAGTTAGCGTGAGAAGAAGCTTCGCTCTTGCTCTACCATTGAATATTTGATTAGATGAAGATGTTTACCACATGAAGAAGCTTCTTGGAGGCTTGAATCTATATTAGATGAGTTTCCTTATCTATAGATACATTGGTGGTTGAAGCATAGTTACTGTGGAGCCACTTATGGTATTGTTGACAGTAGTTTGTTTTAGAATAGTTTTTATGCTGTCAAATCTTTAAAAATATGCCACCTATATAAGGTCAATGTACTCTTTAAGAGCTATGTTTTGATATGTGGCATGCTTCATTTGAATACTTCTACCAAAAGTTATGGTAGATTTGATTCAACAAGGTTTGTTTTTACAGCAAGTTGTCTTCATCATTGTGAGTTTATTTCTCGAAGACTTAAATGCTCCAAACTCTTTTGAAGAACTCAGGATCATGTATATAGCTAAGGAGCTAAGGCTTACTTTTATGTCTTCATTTTAGTCCATATGTCGTCAATCTTTCATTCATTTTCATACTTTGTATAGTTGAAAACAAAGTAGTACTCTGTTTCATCCATCCTTTTCAACTCTTGTAAGCCTTGTTTTTGTGGGCAAAGACCTTTGGGATTGGATGGATTGTAAGAAGCTGGGAAGAAGATATGCTTAGTGTGCAATTATTAATAATACCTTGTCACATTGACATAAGTATAAAAGGGAGAGACATGTAAATTTTCACATCTTTTAAACATTAATACATTTATTGTCTCTTGCCTCATATCTCAAATTATTCTTATCTCTTCCATTTCCTTAGATGGACAGCCCTATGGCATATTTGGCGTACTCAAAATGCCTTTATTTTTTATTCAGCATTGGGCATCCATGGTCATGTGGCCTGTGTTTGTGGTTTTGTGTTATGGCAGATCTCCTCTATTGTGTCAGCTGATCTGGTTATTTTTCACATTGTTGCTTCCTGATGACTGGATATTGTACATACTTCACAAGGCCTTAAGTTTGAGGAGAATGCTAAGTATCTTTTCTTGCTTGTCACACTACTTGAGTCTTGGGATACTCCAATGTTGACATTGATGAGGCAATGCTTTCGTGAACACAACAATGGCAACTTTGGGATTAGACAACCACTAGAAAGGATTAGGCTAGCATATGCCCATATTGACACATCTTTGAACTACAACTAAAAACTTATGGGTGCATCTAACACAATGCAAAAACATCATGTCAAAAGACTCACAGCTAAGTATGTGTAAAAATGACAACTTTCTACTCATGACTTTAGATGAGAACTTTATCACAAGAATACCATCACTTTCATGGTATTTTAAACATGCATCTTTACATGCTTTTTCTACAATCTTCATATCTACATACACACAATTATAAACATGCCCCACTAGGAACCCAAAAAAAAACCCAAGGAGTTGCTAATTGCATAACTAAGCTTGGAGCCACAATTCTATAATCAATAGCTCCCTAGGTTTTCTTGTTTTTGGATATTTGTTTTGTACTTGCTACGTATTGTTGATACATATACAATCAATATCATGTGAAGAATTACATCGAATGTTATAATTTGAAACAATAAAATATTAAAAGAAAATACTTTAAGAAAATGAGAAGAATAAAATAGAGTAGAAATATTTTTTGCATTATATCTCGAAATATCTCTACACAAAGTTTGGCTTACATACAAAATGAAAGAAGTATAAGCTAGTAAATCTTTGACATCATTACAAAATACAAGTCAACTCTACCTAAGTTTACATATGAGACCTATCATGCATGTCAAGTTGGTCTATGTGGGGCTTGCACCTCAGGAAGGCCAAGTTGTGAAGGAGGACTTAGATCCCCTCATGATGACATGCATGTAGTACATAGTATAAGAGCACCATTTTGCTCTTCATCATGATCCACATTGTCTTGTAAGTAATTATTCAAAATGCAAGCTAGTATTGCACAAATCAATACAGCCATAGTCAATATATGCAAGTATAATCCTGTCCATCTACAACAAAACCACAAGAAGAAAAACTTAAAATTAAATGTAGAAATTTGAATAAGTAAGAACCATAAACTGTCCAAGGAGAAAACTGAGAGGTGAGAGAAAGAAGTGAGAAATACTAAAAATGGAGAGAGAAAGATAGGAAAGAAGAGAGAGAAGTCATAAAAACTATGAACAACAAGACATTACAAGGCTAAAGAAGTTAGTAAAAAATTGGATCAAGGACCGGCAGGCCCTTGTAGTTTTCAGCATTACTTTTGACATAGATATTCAATTCATTGTAGGTCTTCTTGTCAGAGTAGTCCAGCTTGCTCTATTTGATCATGTACTTGCTGTTCACTTTGCTTGCCACTTCAGAGTCTTCATGATTTTTCTGCTTCTTCTTCTTATTCTTTTTCACTTTGATATTTTCTTCATGGTCATCATTTTCATGGACTTTGCTTGCATTAGTCATCTGGTTCTTTTGTAGGCTCAAAAGCCAAAAAACATGTGTTTTATGATAAAGCTTCTATAATGTAAGCTTAAATTCAATGACCTTAAGCCCCTACTCACATGTCAATTGAGGTTTTTATTGAAAATTTCCTCTCCAAGAGTCTTTAATGCTCAAAATCTCATACTTCATCATTAAGAGCACACACTATCATCATTAGGCGCTTACACATTGGTGCTGACCTCTATTTGCCATGATGCATACTTGTAGTCTTAGATGTCCAATGCCCTCAAGATCTTGTATGCCACCATACCATATCTTAATGCTATCCAGATTAGCTTTGTAATGATACACTTGTCCTTGAACTTAAGGTATTATGTTGTCGAACTTAAAAACTCAAAACAGTCTCACATCCAGTCTCTTTTAGAGATTATGAAATATGCCTCATGTTGCTATATTCAACTAACCACATGTTCTTCTTTAATTTTTTTTCCATTAATTAAAATAAGTATATCCATCTCTCTTAAGAGAGAGAGAGAGAGAGAGAGAGAGAGAGAGAGAGAGAGAGAGAGAGAGAGAGAGAGAGAGAGAGAGAGAGAGAGAGAGAGAGAGAGAGAGAGAGAGAGAGAGAGAGAGAGAGATCCTTAAATGGTAAAAATAATAAATATGATAGGGTTTGCGCATTTGATAAAGGATTTTGAGGGTCAAGACAATGTATAAATAGGTCTTAACCCTTTAGTCTATCAAAAAATGCCAACTTGAGAGAGAGAGAGAGAGAGAGAGAGAGAGAGAGAGAGAGAGAGAGAGAGAGAGAGAGAGAGAGAGAGAGAGAGAGAGAGAGAGAGAGAGAGAGAGAGAGAGAGAGAGAGAGAGAGAGAGAGAGAGAGAGAGAGAGAGAGAGAGAGAGAATCAAACTCTTTGAAACAATTAAAATTTTTCTTGATATTTGATATTAAAAATTTTGAGATCCTTATACTAATGCCATGCAGGCTTAGCTACAATATGGTAGTTCAAAATGTTATCTTTAATGCATTTCTTTAAAAGATCACACACACACACACACACACACACACACACACACACACACACACACACAAAAGTGCTCCACAGTAGGACTCTTGGATCCATGCAATCATGGGTCATTAGGGTGCGTGTGCATGCGCACGCGCGCACGCACGCACGCACGCACGCACGCACGCACACACACACACACACACACACACACACACACATGGTTCATGGTTTAGTACATGTACTAAAATTATTATGCTTTATTAGATATATGAATTACCAACCTTTGGTTGTTGTTCAATTGTATTGAACAATAACCTAAGCCTTTCTTGTGTGTGTGTGTGTGTGTGTGTGTGTGTGCATGTGTCTAGATGTGTGTGTGAGTGTGTGTGTTTGAGTATGTGGATGTGTATGTGTGGGCCATTAATGCTACACAAAAGAGACTTTTGTCCCTCCAATGGGGTGAAACCATTTTATCTTTTGAGAAGTCAATGTTGGTTAACTTAAACATCGATTATGGCTAAGTGCAATGCAATCAAATGTTCACTTATTAGCACATATTTATGAGCTCTATAATTTAATTGTCTCATCGATGCAAAAATGAACATGACCTATGCCTAAAGAGGGAGATCATCAACCCCCTTCTCTAAATCTCAACTATAGCAACCACCAACAATACCAAAACATTGGAAGAGGATGATGAAGTTGGAGGAGTAGGCTTCTCGAGTTGTTGCAACATGGGACAGTACAATAGAATTCAAGTAGAGATGCAAATGTGTGATCTGCTTTTATGGGCATGCCAATGTATCCGTTAAAGTTCTTGCTTACCTACACTACCAAAAAATGGGAGCAAAGATGCCAAAGGATGCCGCACAAAAGTGGGTGCATTTAAATTACCAACACAATATATGTTTAAACATGCATGGCTCAGCACAAAAAAATTCTAGCTATAAGAACACAAACAAACACACAAATTAGTGACTATACTTCTGATGATGTATTTAATGTGCGTTTTCATGCACCCAATTTCAACATCTACCAATTCCAAAAACTCTTTTTAAAAAAAGAATGAGTTTAGGGCAAACATAGAGTAACAAGTAGAGAGAGAGAGAGAGAGAGAGAGAGAGAGAGAGAGAGAGAGAGAGAGAGAGAGAGAGAGAGAGAGAGAGAGAGAGAGAGAGAGAGAGAGAGAGAGAGAGAGAGAGAGAGAGAGAGAGAGAGAGAGAGAGAGAGAGAGAGAGAGTGTGTGTGTGTGTGTGTGTGTGTGTGTGTGTGTGGTTAAATAGGAGATTCAATGGGGGTTCATATATAAAGATAGACATTAATTGGAGAGAAAAAGAAAACCAAACTCCCTTACTCATTAGATTAGCTTGCCTCTTTGAATAGGCTCATATTGGATACATTGCACTGGGATAAGTTTGACTTACCAACTTGGATCCTTATCCTTCCCCATGTTTATCCATTCTCTTAGGCCTAGTTCCCATACCTATAGATCAAATATTCTAATGAGTCCCCCCTTGATGCATGGTTGGTCACAATATCGATTGCCACTATCATTAGGGATGTGATTACAAAATAGTACTATCCCCCTCGAGTCCCCTATCATACTTATAAGTATGTTGTGTGACCAAAAGTTGATGTAAGCAAATAGCTTTGGATTGATTTGGGAAGTTGTCCCCTTGGCTACATTTTCAATGCTTCCCAGTGGTGGAGATTACAATTGTAGGATTTAGGTTAGGTGTCCATTGGATAGAGATACATTATTGGATTCATTTGATTTAGATACATCACAATTTTGAAGTGGCTTGTTTGCATGGTTTGCTCGATTGGAGTAGCACTCCCTTTTGAAATGGCCAAAGCATCTACAAATTATGCATTGATGTTTACTTTTTTTCCTACAATTCTTTTCTTCATGATTAATTAATCCACAATGATCGCATTTAAGCCTTGAATTTATTGTAGTGATGAAGACATTGTCCTGAGTAGTGGTTGAAGTGCTCCTAGTGGATTTACTCTCTCTCTCTCTCTCTCTCTCTCTCTCTCTCTCTCTCTCTCTCTCTCTCTCTCTCTCTCTCTCTCTCTCTCTCTCTCTCTCTCTCTCTCTCTCTCTCTCTCATGAGGATGCCTCAATGTCTTGCAACTTCAAATCTTCCTTAATGTTTCAACTAAATTTTGATAACCATCTACATCATAGCTTGCTAATGAAATGGCTTTGGCTTCATCTTCATCAAGCATTCTTTTCAAAATAGCCAATTGTTGTTCAATGCCTTCATATTTATTTAATTGACTTTTTGGGTTGAACTTTAGATTATAAAGCTGCATTAGTAGCTTCAACTTGGAATGCTTGGATTTGGTGCCGATGACTTTGTTTGAGCTCCTTCCATGCTAACTTTGCTCTTGGAATAACATCAATGTGATGTATGTATTCATTACCTAAGCAATATGTATATATTCATCACCTAAGCCTACTACTATGTATCCCAGTGCTTTCTTGTTGTTCTCTTCATATTCCTCTCCCAAACTTGTTGTGCCTCTCCCAATCATAATGGCCCATAGACTCTTTTGCATAAGAAGATACATCATTTTTGATTGCCAAGTGTGGAATCCAAATCCAATAAATTTATTGTTAACCCTTAGACGAACAAGGTGGAAAGTCTGTAAAATCTAAAGCACAAGGCAAGGCCAAGGCAAAAGTGAAACAGAAGATGAAGGCACGCCAATAAAAATCCGAAAACACAAGAAGCACAAAAAATTCCTAAATCAAGGAGAGAGGCGCACAAGAAAAAGCGCAAGTCAATACTTTTGTAAAAGAGCGCAAGGCACACCATGATTTATTTTAAGCGTGCTGGCGGGCTCTCACCCATGCTCTCACCATGATTTATTTTAAGAGCATTGGGCTCTCACCTGTGCAAATTGTAAAGGTAGATGGGCGGTAGGAAGGAAACTAGGAAGACAGGAGGACAATGGAAAAAAGGGCCGGCCATGTAAAAAATGGAATAAGGGGATGACCGCCTAAAAGGGATTTAGGGTTTTGTATATAAAGTTGAAAAGTGAATGAGAAGCTCATTCTTGTGTGTAGCCAAAAGTAGCTCTCTTCTTCTTCTTCTTCTTGTTCTTTCTTACTTGAGCTTGTGCTTGAGAGAGGGAGTGTGAGAGTGTGAGGGAGGGAGTGTGAGAGTGTGAGGGAGTGAGTGTGTGAGGGTGAGGGACCGTGGTGGAGAAGCTCTAAGCTCGCACTTGGATTGTGGAGCTACCGAAGTGCTCGGGAGAGGAGGCAACTCGATCGAGCATGGAGGTAAGCTTACTACACTCGTAGAGAGATAGCGTGTCGGCTATGTGAGAGGTAGCCATTAGTGCTCGGCTTGAAACTCTTGAACAATAAGTAGTCCGTGGGTCTTGGCAGTTGAGCTTGCCTCTACATTTATCAATAACATCTTGAGTTGACATGATGCTTAATGGATAGGCCTTATTAAGGCTTATAGATTAATGCCAAATAATATTTAACTTTGTGCAAGGTATCCTTTGGATTTTATAATGAGAATTGACCACATTTTAATAAGCTATATTTCTCATGGAAAAAAAAACTTTTGGGTATTTTAAAAAAATGTATATTTTTGGTTTGAAGACACAATATTAGCCTTGATACATGCATAAATTGGTTTGAAACAACAAGTGTGAACACAAATATAAATAGGTTGCAAATGAAGTAGTTTTGTAGAAGTAGTGTGAATGTGGCTTTGTTTTATCGCGTTGTTAGAGGAGAGGAGCAATGTGAACAAGGCTTTAGAGGGGAGCTTTAACCTTTATTAAATAA
Source organism: Lygodium microphyllum (assembly GCF_053477565.2). Lineage (NCBI taxonomy): Eukaryota > Viridiplantae > Streptophyta > Polypodiopsida > Schizaeales > Lygodiaceae > Lygodium > Lygodium microphyllum. The sequence continues at coordinate 122,270,020 of NC_141144.1, read as the reverse complement.
AGGCTAACCAAAGGCTTATAATAAAGATAAGGAGCCTTATATTTTTTGCTTTTTATGATATTTCGAATGGTTCAATGCGACAACAAGTTGGTAGTCGAACAAGCATTGATGGGCATTACAAACTCATCAACTTGCTGCATGATTATTAATCAGAAGAGTGGTAGAAGTGGGGTGTCCCCTTTACACCCCTTTCTATTGTTCATGGGCACATAGTCGTGTCACTACGCGGACATGGTGTGAAAAACTTTGGAGTGCATCATCATCCGACTTTCTTATTGATCAAGAGAGTCAATGTGATCTGAGTCATTAGTACTAGCATGAGTGTCATGAATGGTTCAAAAATACTAGAGTTTTGGACAATTTTAGCCTATTTTTTATATTATTTATCGTAAAAATTCAAAAAAGTTAGAAAAGCTTCTAGATTAGGATGGCATGCAAAAAGCAAGTTGCTTTTTCAACCAGTTATGGGATTTTTCATAAAAAAGAAAGATTGGCAAAATCGCGCGCGTTGCGATCGCTGTTCACAAGCTAAAAACTGCACTTGGAACTGGAAGAAGAGGAAGGAGTGAGCTAGGAGGCTTTGGACCAAGTGTCCTAGGGTTTTACCCCCCTTCCAAAGCCAACGGAGCCATTAGATTTGGGTTCTGAGTAGTAGAGAAGGAGCTGTTATTTTGATGCACGTTTTTGTTCTACGAAGGAGCTCCAGGAGATCTAATGCCTGGAGATTACTTCTGAGTAGTGCCAGACAAAGGATTTCAGGTTCTGTCAATACATATTGATTCAATTCATTGTGCTTTGTCTTTGTCCCGTTTACCTCTTGTCCATTCTTTTTCTTCTCTTCCATCTCCTATCTCTACTTCCTTCTATCTTTGATTCCCGATGGATACGACCTTTCAACAAAAACCCCTCTGACATTGGTAAACCCAACATGAAAGGTCGTTGGAAGAAGGAAAGACAAGATGGGAGAACCTTCAAACACAATCTCCAGTGATGTTTTGCAATAGTTGGTACAAAATATGAATATGCTTATGCAGGTACAACAACAACATTGTGCTTTGTCTTTGTCGTGTTTACCTCTTGTCCATTCTTTTTCTTCTCTTCCATCTCCTATCTCTACTTCCTTCTATCTTTGATTCCCGGTGGATACGGCCTTTCGACAAAAACCCCTCCGACATTGGTGAACTCGACGTGAAAGGTCGTTGGAAGAAGGAAAGACAAAATGGGAGAACCTTCGAACACAATCTCTAGTGATGTTTTGCAACAATTGGTACAAAATATGAATATGCTTATGCAGGTACAACAACAACAACATGTGATGCAAGCTTCTGCTCAAACAGAAAGTGTTGTGATAAATGCTTTTCAAGCATTTATTCAATGGTAGGAAGGTATCTACATATGTACATACCTTTGCTCAGAAGATGGAATTCTTTGGGGTGGCTCAACTTGCATGGAGCCGTTACTGTACATGAACTAAAAGCGCGGACTACTAAATTATACATGCAGGATGCTAATTGGGTAGCTTTCAAGAGGATACTCAGGGAATAATTTTACATTGAGGATGCTAGTTTGATTATGCACAAGCATGTAAATCACCTTCAGATGTTCTCCAACTCCTCCATTCCCTAGCATTATGTTGCTTGAAATACAATTGTATGTAGCATAATTATCCTTTATATGACTTGTTTCCTCACTAGAAATAGCAGAATCAACATCATTGATCTGCTATATATTTCCATCTTAATAACACTTGAACAAAGAATCGGCATCATCATTAACCTTCTTGACTCTTATTATATATTGTCTTCTTAAAAATACCTAAATAGAAATGTGATTTTCCTTTGGATTTATCTCTTAAACCTTCCTCAAAAGCTCGTCTAGTAATGTGGTTTTCCTTTGGATTGATCTCTACCTTCCTCAAAAGTTTGTCTAACTTCGAAGCTTGAATCAAATGAATCCCAATCCCATGATTGAATATCATGCTCATACACTTGCCATGTGTCTAGAGTGCGATTTGTCCCATGGAAGTGTTTCACCAAAAACTTGAAAATATATGTATAATGACTATGAATGTGATAACTTACCATGCTTTGTCAAAACTAAAGGACCTTAGCCACTTGATTGGGATAAAAGCAAGTAGATCCTCATAGAATGCTATTGATTTTTCCATCAATGACCAAATAGGAGAAAAATGATCAATAGAAGAGATAGGAAGCCGTTGTAAGATACTAATCTCTTGCAACATAATGGAAATGTAAAATGTAAAAGTGAGAGAGAGAGAGAGAGAGAGAGAGAGAGAGAGAGAGAGAGAGAGAGAGAGAGAGAGAGAGAGAGAGAGAGAGAGAGAGAGAGAGAGAGAGAGAGAGAGGGGGGGGGGGGGGAACTTTAGCACATGTGACTCATGGGCCATCGATCCAATGTTGCTTTGAGATGGAGCTGCTTTGACTGGAGGTTCGATCAAAGCAATGGCTAGTCGAGTGGGTTGGCACGAGAGCTGTCATCATTGTGACCATGAGGCTACATGTCTTAAAGCCTTGCCTCAAATCCTCCCTCATTCCCATTGCCATGTGGTATAGCTCGGGCTTCTTCAACACCTTCATAAGACATGGCCACCTGTATTTCATCAAATAGCATATAACATCTAGAATAAATGGCATACTCACCATATGAAGCACACACTCATAGCACGATAGCAGTACCCAATCACACTGTCATCATAATTACTATTGTCTTCATTACCATTGCCAACCTAACCAAACACTCAAGGGATTCACTATATGTAAACACTTTATATCAAGTGCATTCACCAAGGCATATTTAAAAATATCATTATTTATGAAATTTTTAGAAATAAAATACACTCATTTTCTATTCAATCCATAAATGACCCCTTTATATGGCTCTTTTCTATATGTAAAAGATGTTTAAAAATGGTATGTTAAAATTTCCTTCTTTTAAATCCATGTGATATGGTTACATATTTGTGAATGATGCATCCCCCCACCCCCAAGAAACAACACACCCTATCACATGTAATACCAATTAGTATAGACTACATGTAATACCAATTAGTATTATAGACTACATACAATACAAATCATTACTACAGACTACGATGTCTCTTATGGTTCTTTTGATAACCCTCTTATTTGTAGGCACCATGGGCCAAGACAAGAAGCAAGTAATGTGCAGTAAGCAGTGGTTTTAGCACTATCATTGTAGGCACCTAGTACATGTAGTTGATTAGGTCCTTGATATGACTCCTGAATACTTGGATTGATTTGTGTTTTCCCGTTAGTTTACTTTCAAGGTTTGTGAGTGATCCCAAGTTGGCCCATTGAAAGGCTGTTATGAGGATTTTGTGGTTCCTAAGGGGGACCCCAACAGACCTAGATATTTTCTATCCAGCAAGTATGTGAGATTCAGCTTTTGTTCAACAAGGCTGGACTAACTCAAATTGGGCTGGAGATGTTGACCACAGGCTATTGATTCACTTTGGGTGCATGTGCTATCTTTAAGAAGAGTAAGAAGTACTCCACAATTGCCTTATCATCTACAAAGGTAGAGTATAGAGTGACATCTTCTACCACATGTGAGGTAGTGTGGCTTTGGAGGTTGTTAGGAGAGCTTGGCTATCCTCAAATAGGTCCTACTATACTTCAATGCAACAATGAGAATTACATGGCTTTGGCTTAGAATCTTTCCATGCTAGGTTGAAGCACATTGAGATATAATACTATTTCATTCAAGAGAAGACCTTGGATGAGACACAATTATACATTTATTGGATCAAGTTGGATAGTTTCATGCAGTCATCATGTGATTCACAGTAGTTTTGAGCAGTTGAGTAGGTCATACAAGTTGAGTAGGGTGGGTAGGATGCCATGTGTCATGTGGCATATTTTATGTAGCTTCTTTTTAATTATTTTACTAGGTGGTAGTTTTTTTATGCAATTGATCAATTTTTGGATGGTTGACTTGCATACATTATTATTTTTTCTCAGCCTATATATTGATGGCTTGCTATTTATTGGTCATTCCCACTTGAGTTTTGTAGGTATAGAGAGACCCTCAGTGGAGTTACACTTGATAGCCTGTTGTACATATATGCTTCCTTCATTTTAGCATCCATTCAGTGTAGATTTTTGCATTTTACAGTATCTTTCTCTCTTTGTCTTCTCTCCATGTTCATTTCCTTTTGGTCTGGTCATGTGCTTCCATAGTCCTTGCACTTTGGCATGTGTGTGTTTTAATGAGCCACCTCTAAGAGAGAGAGAGAGAGAGAGAGAGAGAGAGAGAGAGAGAGAGAGAATATATATTTTACGAAAAAAAAAGAGAGAGAGTATATAAACGAGTTGTCCGCAACAACCTATATCGAGAGAGTATATTTATTCGAAAGGATGCAAGGGCGTGTTTTTGTAAAGCCTTGAGAAAATAATTTGAATGGATGGAAATGGAGATTTTTTAAAAGCCTTGACAAAAGGGTTTGTAAATTTCTCCCAAAGTAATGTGTGAACCCTTGCCAGAAAGGATTATATCAGGTTGGGTGATAGGCTTGGTAGATTGTGTATATATATAATAATATATATATGTGTGTGACAGTGTGTACGCGTGCGCGTGTGCGTATGCGGCGAAATGTAACGTGGACTGCCAAAAGCCGCTAGTGCCGGTGTCCACGCCGCAGATCGTGGCGGTGTGGCGCGAGAAGCTGACATCTGGAAACCGGCTATTATGGGTCGTCAGTATCCCGTTTTATTATATGAAGATTGAAAGAACGATAAATTATAATATAGATACCATTCTACGTCGCTCGCAATGCACATAATTTATTTATTTATTTCTCCACTCGAATGTCCAAAAGATTGGCGCGGCATCTCCTCACGACTCCACGAGTGCGCGATACTGCGACAGATATAGATATTTGTAGTTTTTAATTATGATTTCCGCAGTTTTTACATTTATTATCTCCAAAATCGTCTCGCACTTTTCCTAAAAGTCAATGAGTGTTATAACGGTTTCAAAGGTCCCAAAATAGAGCCCAGTACAGACTGCAGTTCCAGTTTCATTAGAAAACTACAAAGTGTTTTCGCCACGTCCTGCTTACCATTTGTCAAACGCAAATATGGATAAAAGACCTCTCCACGGAAAATGTATGCTGCCACGCTAGCGTGGCTGCAAACTTGCTTTTTAACTTGATCTCCATACATTTAATTGAATGCACTTAAAGTCCATATTGTTTCAAACAGGCTAACATGATAGTCAAGATCTTATTTCTTTTCGCTTGAAATTTTTTATGTTTGAATGTTAGGGTTTTGAGGTTGTGCTGTCAAGTTGTTTTTTGTCGTATTCTAGTACTAAGTCCTAATGGATTAAATACAAACTATCTTAGTGTAGATGGGCCAAAGAGGGTAGTTCCTACCATTAAAAAAATCCCATATTCTTGTCGTAAAATCATCAGGAGGGCTTTTTCTATCCACATCTAGTTCAAGATTGACCTCTGCTCCTAATGCACTTCTGGATGGAATATCTCTTGCTCCAATATCCTCTGGCATTGATTCATTCTCTTACACCATTTCATCGACCTACACTTCCTCTTCAACATGCATTTCTTCATCAACCAGTTCAAATTTTGTTTCAAACAGGAGATGTTAAGCCTCCTATGGCATTGTAACATTGGAGCTCCTTGCACTTGATGTATTAGAGGGGGTTCTTGCAAGATTGGTGTCCCATGGGGTAGAGAGGCAAATTATGTGACCCCCCCCCCCCCCCCCCCCCCTCCTCGTGGTGATGCACTTGCACTCGTTACTCACTCAACATGGCACAGAAAGGTAACATGATAAGTGAGAGCAAGGCATACTCTTGTGTTATTCAATCAAAGAAACGGTATAACCTAGGCACATCCCAGGACTACACCCTCGAGACGCCACACATAAGAGGGTTCATCACTTGGTATAGGAAATCACACATAGAGTGGAAACCAAGTATGGCTTAAAGTCACTACTACTCCCTATGTAGGTGTTTTCGGTGATAACTCCATGGTATAACTGCAAAGCCCTTATACTCACACCCGCTTACTGGATTGCTATCCTCAGTAATCTAAGGGTACCGTTTATTTGACTCATCCAGGGTCTTTAACACAACTTTTGCTAACAAGCTGGCCAATGTCTGCCAATCTAGGACTTTTGGTGAGACATTCACGAGGTCTTAACATAGTATATATATCAGACTAGTCAATGTCAGCCGCACTAGGACCTGGGGGTCTTAACACAACTTTTTCTAGCAAGATGGTCAGTGTCTACCCATCTAGACTTGGTAGGGGCTCTTTGGGTTTATTGTTTGGGTTACCATGCAAGTCCACCCTCGACTCAAGTACATTTGAGGAGTGGAGGTGTTATTGGGCCTATGAGTGAGGATTGTTTGTTTAGGAAGGCTCAAGGGGCATTTGAAGGATTGGTGGGATTCTCCTTGGGCGAGATGGCGAAGGCATCCTTGCCACGTTCGCACACCTTTGCTTTCGAAATCCAAGTGGCTTCCTTTAGAGGACACTTGTGCCACTTGGTGAGATACTTATCTAGAATCACGGTCTGAAATAACAACTTTTGGCAATCCATGGTTAGTAAAAATATTTTTCAAAAACAATTGTGCTGCTTGTGATGCTGTTAAAGTTTTCTTACATGGAATGAAATATGCTTGTTTACTAAATCTATCTACGACTGTCCAAATCATATCATGGTTAGTTTTAGTATTAGGTAAACCGGTAATAAAATCCATAGAAATTTGTTCCCATGGTTTAGATGGAATAGACAAAGGCATAAGTAATCCATACTGTTTACCATGATGTCTCTTAACTCTTTGATAAATCAAACATTCAGAAACAAAGTTAGATACATCAGTGTCCATATGCGGCCAATAAAAATCTTCAGTTAATGTACGTAAAGTAGATATGATACCTCTATGACCTTGATATGGGGGACAATGAATCTCATTCAAAACAAAAGATCGGAATGGAATTGTAACACACAATCTCTTTTCATAAAACATAAATCCATCATTATATGACAATGAATCAATAGGAATCAAGTTATTTTGAACTAATTTATTCCAATCAGCATGAAAAGTAATATCCTGATGATAAGTATCTTTCATAGCAATCAAAGAATCAAAAGATATAACAAAAATATTATGAATGGCAGGTCTTCTACTTAATGCATCAGCCACTACATTTTCTTTTCCGGGTTGGTATTGAATGATAGGATGAAAACTTTGAATAAAAGATGCCCATTTGATATGTCGGTCGGAGATTTGGGGTTGGCTAAGTAAATGTCTAATACTTTGCTGATTGGTCTTAATCATAAATTCTGAACCCATTAAGTAGTATTTCCACTGTCTTAATGCTTGTACAACAGCTAATAGTTCTTTGTCATATGTGGAATATTTCAGTTCAGAGGGTTTCAGCTTACAACTAGAATAGGCTATAGGATGATTATCATGCATAAGTACAGCTCCTATTCCTGATCCACTAGCATCGGTCACTACTAGAAAGAATGGTCTATGAAAATCTGGCAACTGTAGGACAGGGGCATGGGTTAAGGCATGTTTCAATAAGTTAAAGGATTTCTGTTGATTTTTGGACCATTGATAGATAATACCTTTCTTCAGAAGTTTAGTCAATGGTAAAGCAAGTAATGAAAAATTACGTACAAATTTCCTATAAAAACTAGCAAGACCAAGGAATGAGCGTAACTCATGCACGTTTTTAGGTACAGGCCAATTCATTATTGCATCTATTTTCTTAGGGTCAACTTTAATTCCATCAGATGATACAATATGATCTAAATACTCAATTTTTGTTTTAAAGAATTCACTCTTTTCAGGATTTGCATACAGTTGATTATCTTTTAGTAACTGAAAAACCAATGACAAATGCTCATAATGTTCTTTCTCATTTTGACTAAACACCAAAATATCATCAAAGAAGACAATTACACAATACTGATATTTCAGAAATATACGGTTCATCATTCTACTAAACGTAGCAGGTGCATTAGTCAATCCAAATGGCATCACTAAAAATTCATAATGACCAAACTGTGTCCTAAATGCAGTCTTGAATATGTCTGACTTATCTAGTCTCACTTGTTGATAACCAGACTTAAGATCTATTTTACTAAATATAGCAGATCCTTGCAGTTTGTCCATAAGGTCATCAACTCTAGGAATGGGATACCTATTCTTTACAGTGATCTTATTTAAAGCTCGATAGTCAATGCACATACGATAGGTATTATTCTTTTTCTTGACTAACAGAACAAGTGCAGCAAATGGAGAACTACTAGGTCTAATCAATCCTCTATTTAGTAATTCCTCAACTTGACTCTGAATTTCTTTTTGCTCTATCTGGTTATGCCTATATGGTGCTTTGCAAGGTGGTTGTGTGCCAGGAATCAAATCTATTTTATGGTCTTCTGGACGTGAAGGAGGTCCACATAGAATTTTAAATGCATCGACAGCAAATCATGTTGGAACTTCTCCAAGGAAAACACCACTGCTAAGCACTCAAGCTCTATCACTGTATAGTTACGCTCTCGATAAGTTACTTTCTGACTTGCATAATAGATTAGTTTATCTAATTTATAGGGGCCCTTTTGTCATAAGACAACACCTAGCCCTTCAATTGATGCATTTGTGTGCACATGAAACTCCTTCGTCCAATCAGGAGGTTGCAACTTCCATTCGTCAATGATGGATTGCCGCGAGGTACTAAACCCCCATTAACATTCATTCGAGAGGAGTAGGCCGTTTGTAATCGTGCTTCTACTCCCTCTGCCCGCGTAATAGTGTTGTCTATATCTGCCAAGGCCACACTGCTCAATTGCACTTGGATATTAAAATCTAACCCATGCGAAATTTGCAATTCATTCACCCAAATGAGATAGGATTTACTACTCTTGCGTAATGCACGTTTAGCTTGAGTATGCGAAAGCAATGGAAAAACATTAGATGCATGCATACCATACAATGTAATAGATTTTCCTTGAAAATTAATATTCATTGAATGTGTGGAATAATCTATATTTGGGTTATGCTGGTGACGCCAAGGCATACCTAAAATAATGTCACTCGACTGTAATGGAACAACTAGAAAATTTCTTCTTTCAGTGTATTGACCAATTTGAATCTCTAAGTCATGCACTTCCTGTGTACCATTATACCTAGTGCCTAAGAATGCTGCTTTGATGCGATAATGCGTAGGTATAGTCTGTAACTTCAATTCTTTTACTAGCTTTGCTGAAATAAAATCATGAGTACTACCGTCATCATGCAAAATAATCTTTTTCTTTCCATGCACCAAACATTTCATAGTCAATAAAGAATGTGGAGTTGGCATATCTAGTAAAGTATCCGAAGGAGTAGTAGTGTCGTCCTCATCTTCTGTAAAATCAGGCATATCTTCATGTTCTTCATCGTCCATTGCTCCAAGGTAGTTGATATGGGCAGGTGGCTTCTTCGAATGGCAATTTACTGCTAGATGTCCAGGCTGGTGGCATTTATAGCATACTATTGGTTTGGCTTTGGTTACATTGTTTGTAATGGCAGTAAGTCTAGGTACATTAGGATTTGACTGTGAAATAGGCTTAGGGTTTTGATTGACATTGGATGGTAAAGCAAGTGGTTTTGCCTAATTTTTACGAAAAGATGATGAAGAGAAACGACCTGGATTAAATCTTCTAAAATTGGAATTGAATTGCTTAGATCCATAATTACCATTGGCTTGGAATTGCTGTAGACGTCTGTCTCTATCTCGCAACTTTTCTTCAGTGTCGTGAGCTAGTGAAATGGCGTCTTCAAGAGTAGCAGGCTTGAACATGTTAACTTCAGCGTAGTAATGCCCAAGGAGTCCAGACATATACTTGCGCTTGTGTGTCGTTTCAGGTACATCTTCAAGCATGCGTAGCTGGAGTAGTGCATTCCAAAAACGCTATGTATACTGAGGAATAGGCTCACGATCCCGTTGCTGAAGAAGATCCCATTGCTTTATAGCTTTCTCATGAAATTGTGGAGGAAGGAAATTCTGCATGAACTTCTTCTTGAAATTCTCCCAGGTAGCGGGACAATCTATACTCTTGCGTACAATGGTCCACCAAAGAGATGCTCTGTCCACTAAATGATTAGTGACATACTTGATTTTATCTTTTTCTGCATAGGTTTCCTCATGGAAATAGTCGTCAAACTGACTAATGAATGCAAGAACAATTTTTCCTTCTCGTATGCCATTGAAAGTACGGAATTTGAAACTTCTTTTATTTATCTTTGATTCCTTGCGGATGGTTTGAGCTTCGAGAGTTGCGTCGATGGTACGTCGGATAAGATCTTCAGATTGAGGTTCTTCTTTGTCGGTAGACACTCTTTGTAAATTTGCCAATTGAACTTGCAATGCTTGCCTAGCCCTTCGTTATTCATCCAATTGCATCATAATTAAATCCAGCTTTTGCTCCATCGTAGGTTCAGGTAGGTCGCCTTCAGCCATAAGATCATCCATATGTGGTTCCGTCATCTTGCAAGACTCAAAAGACATTTCTCACTCAAAATCAAGTTAGCGGGATGAGCGTAGCTCAAGTTCGAGAATACAAGGCTTATGGGTTTTTGGGTATGGCTTTCACAATCTTCAAAAAATCTGCGTTTTATCCTTCTTTGTATGCTAAAAATGCTTCAGCAAACCTGCGTATGGGTAGAGTACCTTCCAATGAACAACTTTGCAGTTCGGAGTTTTTGCGCAGGAACAACCCTTCTATGAGTTTTGGACAGAAGTCAGTTTTGACTCCAGTTGACTTGTCTGACTTGCAGAGTTGCAGACTTATGTAACTTGCAGAGTTCCAAACTTGCAGAACTTAGTCGATTTATCTGACTTGCAGGATTTAGACTTGAGAGACTTGCTGAACTTGATTGGTTGTGTGTGACCTGAAGTTTGGGATGACTTGACTGATTAGTGCTTTGTGTGATTAAGCTTGGTAGCTTAATGCTACTGTCAACGGCGAAATTCGTGGGGGGGGGGTCATTTTTTTTTTCAGCGCCGAAAATTCCGCGACGTCTTCTGATACCTCACGAAAAAAAATTGGAAGCTTTAAGCTTCTTAAAGCTTAAGCTAAGCTTCTTAAGCTTTAAATTTTGTAGCTTGAAGATATGGAGGTTTATGACTTATCTCTGTGTAACCACGACTTGATGAAGAAGATGTAGGAGTGGTCCTCTGCCTCTGCAGACCGGTCCTTCGCGATCCGATGATGGAAACAGGGGTTCTTGATCGCCAGAAATCTGCCTGTATCGACGGTTCACGACGAGATTGACCGTAGAGCCCGATCGTTCCAGGAGCTCCGCCTTCGCACGAGATGGGTAGCGATTGGAAGCTCTTGATCTCAGCTTCGCTCTGATACCATTGGTGCGCAGATCGGATGTTGTACGCTCGCGTAGTGAATGTTGGAAGGTCCCCAAGAACAATAGAACTCTACTTTTTGCATAAGTTACAAGGTAAAAAAGCATGAACGACAAGAGCAAGAGACCAATTGGGTACAATCTCCCCCCATGCCTTGTGTGAGCGCTCCACAAAGCATGTATTTTATGTATTATTCATCTTCAAGCTCAAATAATAGCCCAAATTACAAAATAGCAAGGTTTTAGCTTTTGAGTTTACTTTAACACAAAATAGGAATAAAGCTAATGGACGGTGCCCAAAGAGTCTGGCACGCCCAATACAATGTCCAAATAGAAATAACATAATCGTGCGCCATGCGCATACAAAATAATAATAAAATATCCGATGCCTTAATAAATAGGCGTGAAAAAATATAGGCGCCATGCCTAAGGTATGCGCCCATCAAAATATAATCCATAAATCGAATACTCGCTATCCTCCAATGCTTTCCTCCGCCACTGCTGCTATCTCTACACATCAATTAAAGCATTCACAATCGTTAGTAAAATAATACAATTAAACCGACAAAAGTGAATACCTAGCAGTTTTCAGCTACAAAAATAAATCAACTGGTTAATTTATTACGAGTGCGCACTCTAAACTCATAAATGTTTATTAATTTAATATGCATTTTGCGGAATCACCCGCTATGGAATCACCCATGTACACACTAAATTAATGAAACGCCCGAAAAGGACAGGCGACCCCATCAACTTCTCGCACAAAGAATCCACTTTGTGTATGAGCCCCGGTCATCAAAGTTTACGGAATCCACCGTAAAACCTCACGGAATCCACCGTGGCACGGAATCCACCGTGAAATATGTCTCCTGGCATAAGCTTCCTTCACTAATTCCATGAAGTTGCTACTGATCACACTGACGGCTTTCAAATCAGCTTTATGGCTCAAGGAATTCGCTATCTTGTTGGTGGAGCCTGGCTTGTGTTTTATCTCCAAATTAAATTCGGCTAGGAAGTCTAGCCAGTAAGCTTGTTTGGCCGATAGCTTGGGTTGGGATTGGAAGTATTTGAGGGAGATATAATTGTCCGTGAAGACTACTGTGTGTTTGTCTTGAACATAATGCTTCCATTTTCTGAGGCAGTGGATGACTACGAGCATTTCCTTCTTATGTGTGCTCCACCTGGTTTCAGCATCTGTGAACTTCTTGGATTCATAAGGGATGGGGTGGCCTTCTTGCACCAGTATGCCTTTAATGTTATAATTAGATGCATCTGTGGAGATCTCAAAGGGTTTGGTGAAGTTGGGTACTTTCAAGACAGGGATTTGAATCATGCATTTCTTCATCTGTTCAAAAGCATCATGTTGCTGAGTACCCCATGCAAAGGTGTTATCTCCTTGGGTGAGGTGGGATAGTAGTGTGGTGATGAGGCTGTAATCCTTGATGAACTTTCTACAAAATATTGTGAAGCCAAGAAACTCCCACACTTCCCTTATAGTTTTCAATACATGCCATTTTTGGACAGCTTCTACTTTCTTGGGATCCACTTTGATACCAGCTACTCCTACAATGAAGCCTAGGAATTCTAACTCATTTACTACAAACTCACATTTTTCTGGTTTGGCATATAGCTTATGTTGTCGCAAGCATCTCAAAAACTAAGCGTATTAAGTGTTGTTCATGTTCTTCTAGGGTTTTGCTAGAGACTAGGAGATTATCAATGTAGATAATGACAAATACATTTATCTTGGGTCTAAAGACTCCATCCATGTAGCCACAAAATGTGCCTAGCCCATTGCTTTGTGTTTGCTTGAGGTTTCTCCATTCATCTCTGACTTTGAATTTTTCCATCTTTGGAATGAAGTAATCTTTGAGTTCCTCTTGGAGTTCTTCCCATGAAAAGATGGTGTGTCCTTGCTCTTGTTCCAGCATGTATCAACTAGTAGTGTCCTCCTCCAAGTAGATGGCTGCCACCTCTGCCTTCCTATCTTTGGTGATCTTGGTATATTTCAAGTATTTATCCACTTCTACAATCCATTTATTTAGAACTAGCCCATCCCTCTCTCCTTTGTACTTAATGGGTTGGGGCATCTTGAATTTTTCGTAGTCGTCTTTTGAGATGTTACTATCCTCCTCTTCTCTATGGTGGTGTTTCTTGTCCTTCTTCTTACTTTCGGGTTCTACTACCTTCTCCTTGTCTTTTCTTGTTTCTTGCGCCCTCCTAGAAGTCTCCTCTCTCCCTAATCTATCCATCTCCTCTTTTTTGCCTTTTCTCCTCTTCTTGTTATTGTAACACCCATTCTCTATAGCCCTACTCCACTTCTAACTTTCTTCTCCTTTCCTCTCCTTTTCCTTCAGTTGCATGTTCCTCCAAACTAACTCCAACATGCCTGACATGCCCTCCAACTGCCTCTCAAATCCGACTACTCCTCTTGGGCTACTCTCCATTCTCACCCTCTACTCTTTTTCCTCTCTTCCATTGTTGGGATGGGTACATTCTCTCTATTGCCCTCCATGCGATTTGGGGGGGGGGGGGAGGGAGGGAGGGTCAATGCAGGGAAGCCTTGTTTCGGCTTTGGGTAGTGGTTGTACCGGGGTGAAGCTGTGTCACGTCTTCAAATGGTGGATGGTGTCGGGGTTTCCGTGCTGGGATGTCACGCCGAGGTCGATGCGACGTGGGGCAACATGATGTGGGTCATTTCGGCTCGTTCTCCTTGGGGCATTGGATCTTCTCTCCTGCTTCCATGAGCACTCCTTTACTCCAAGCAAAAGTTGCTTTGATACCAAGTGTGATGCACTTGCACTCGTTACTTACTCAACATGGCACATAAAGGTAACACGATATGTGAGAGCAAGGTATACTCTTGTATTATTCATTCAAAGAAATGGTACAACATAGGCACATCCCAGGACTACACCCTCGTGACACTGCACATAAGAGGGTTCAAAATTGGGTATAGGGAATCACACATAGAGTGGAAACTAAGCAGGGCTCAGAGTCACCACTACTCCCTATATAGGTGTTTCTGGTGATAACGCCATGGTATAGCTACAAAGCCCTTACACCTTCCCCCCACAAAAAAAAAAGTCACATATTTTGAGTCACTAGGGGGGTTATAAGAGGAGAACCTCACATGTAAAATTTTAGTGGAGCAGGTGTAGATAGCAGTGGAATGGGTGGATCTCACTCTCTAATCAAGCTTTGGACTTGCAAAAGTGATCTTAGGGTCATGCCACGATGCAGACTTGCTATACTTTTTGGAAGCATAGCACATAAAGTAAGCTACGTGTGGGACCTTTTTATAACCCTCCTACTTGTTATAAAAGGGGATCACTTCACTTATAAGACTTTAGGAGGGTCTAGTTATTACTTGTGTGTGGCATGACCCTTCCTATCTTAGCTCAACATTAGTCACTACCTCCTTGAATGGACCTGTCTCTCCCCTCAATTTACAAATCATGTCTCCTAGACAATGGCGTGACCACATTAAGGTCCAGTGTGTTTGTGCCCAAGTAGGGATATTGCACTTCTATTCTTGATAATACATTGCACAAGCTAATTGACTTGACTAGGGAGGCATGACTCTAAAGAGTAAATAGTATGACATGAGTGAGTTTGCTCATGAGTGATGACATGGAGGGAGTGCAACAAATTAGACATGGTTCAAAATCCATGAATGCATTGGCACATCTTCCAAACTTTTTCAAATAGAGGATTGTGTTGTTGCCAACACCCTATTTTTAAAAACATGCAAAATATGTTTTAGATTTCTTTTTATAGTTTTATGGTAGCATTGCCTTCATCAACTTCACCTCCTCAAGTCCAATTTAAATCTAAATTCCAATATTAAAATATTACAAGCGAAGCAAGCATCACACACACACACACACACACACACACGCACGCACGCACGCACGCACGCACGCACGCACGCACCCCTTGTCATGAAGGCATCACATATACTTTAATTAGAAAAAGTCATTAACATTAATGAAGATCAACCTTTAAACACTTACATGATATGATGTTAGTATTTGGTTGGTTGTGAGCTAAATGAAAAATTTCCTTAACATTTAAGGCCCTTTTAAAAAAAGCTTCTCAAAATTTTATTTGTTTTCTACTTGTTTATAACATAACTACAATCATTACTCTTACATGTGTATCATTATCCATTTAATGCTCTTACATGCTCTCGCTTGCTCTCCATGTGTATAGACATGAGGAAAGCTATGGATTGTTTATTTACTTGGATTGTTGAATATGATATACACTTATTCTTTTAGGATACTTAATATTTTATTGAAAGATAATCTTACACATAAGTGTGCACTTTCCTTCCAAAGACAACCTAACTTGCTTTATCTCAAATCCTTAAACTCCTGTTCTACATTCTCTTTTAGGCTAGCATGAGGAGGCGGTTCAAAGTTCATGGTTTTGTCCTTGACCAAGACAAAGAGGTTGCTGAGGACATAGAATCTAATACAAAAACCTTCAACCTTTGTTCTTCCAAATGATTGGATGATGTATGAAAAAAATTGACCAAAGGTTTTGAAGTTAGACAACATTCTACCAAAAGTTGTTTGGTTTTATTCAAGTTTACCAATTTTCTTGACACTAGATCTCTATTTTTCATGAATAAAAAAGTTTGAGAATGTTGTGTTGGTAATGCAAACATTTTTGTATCAACACAACTTACTTGACGTGTTGATTTTGTGGTGAGTTTGATGCATGGAGTTGGGCTTACCAATTTTCTTGACACTAGAACTCTATTTTTCATGAATAAACAAGTTTGAGAATGTTGTGTTCGTAATGCAAACATTTGCGTATCAACACAACTTACTTGTGGTGACTTTGATGCATGGAGTCGGGTTTCTTCAATATGTATGTAATAATATGATATTTTAACCTCCTGTACTTCCCTTTTAGAGCACTATCCTCCCCTTTCACACTAGTCCTTTGACATGTTGCCGATTTTTGTCTCATTTCTCATTAAAATGAAGGAATTTAGAGAGTCAACAAACCCATGTTCAATCGATACTTTTTATCTTTAAGTTGTTTCTTTGCGTATGTTCTACTAACTAATTCCTTAAGAAAAGCAAATTGTATCGTGACTATAGAATGCCCCTTAACATTGAAGGATGAAACATCATTCAAAGGGATTTTTACCCTTTTTCAAAAGCATAAAATGGATATTCATATTCAAGTTGTGAGTTGCAACAACATTTTCCTTATATAGTGTAAGTTTGCCCATGAGATTCAATTTGAAGTTATAGACTTCCCTTCCAATTTGAGCACTACTATAGATACAACAATTTTGTATTTGGTGTTATACTCATGTGACCTATAATAGATAAGGAGAGAGAAGTTAGCGATGACATATGATTAACTTTATCAGATATCATCCTTTTGAGCACATGTTTGACATGGGTGAACACATAATAAAGCTATGAGACTTACATACATAAAGCATGTTCTCTCACAAGCACATGTGACATGGGTGAACACATAATAAAGCTATGAAACTTACACACATAAAGCATGTTCTCTCACAAGGTGATGTCATAGGTAGAGTGTACTTTTATGTGGACTTCAAATACCATACTTACTATGTATGGGAATTTGATTAGATAGAGTTGCATGCTTGAGGAATATTGAGGAGCAATTCAACTTAATATTGCCCAAAAGCTTGAAAAGTAAAGAAATAAGAAAAATAGCATTTACTTCATAGTGTAACATTGCACAATTTTATTTAGAACACATGTTCGAAGTTGTTGGGCTTACTATCATATCAAGTGCCAAGTGTTGAAATTTTTCATGAAAAGTTTGTTTGATCCTAAAGCTCTTATATTATCTGACATCAAGAAGTGTGGATCCACCTAGACAACCAAAAATAATGAGACTTCTAGAGTTAAAAATTAGAATAGCCATCTATAATCTTAGAAAGTGATAATAGCTATTTTGATGTCGCCAAACTAGACAAATACTTAGAAGCATCAAAATATTGGTATACGAAATCTTGAGCACCATTCCACAAAAATCTACATTTTTGACATTTGTCATCCTTATTGTTCCACTAAATCATTTATTCCAAAAAGCTCAACAAGTCAAAGTGTCATAATCTTGTGAAATGGTGAAGGGAAATTGTATTCCAAATAAAATAATGTAAGAATCTACCTTTAGAAGTGTGGCGTAAGATGTCGCATTCATATAGGAAAACCATGTGGGTAGCTTCACAAGAAGTCCAAATGGCTCCAAACATGAATGTGAAAAGAGGGGTTATGACACGCATATTTCACTTTTCCTCATGCAAAGAGATCACGTTCTTAAAGATTGATGGGATCAACTCTAATATGAGAACTTATTCTAGGTAGCTTAGGGAAAAAGACATATTAAAAACGAAAACTTTGAAGGTTTCTTGTAAGACAAAAATTATGGTTGTTGTCTTGTAGTTGGGAGAGTAGTCTTTGTGGTTAACTAGTAGGGGCATACTTGGCTCAATGAGTAGAATGGTATGCGAAAAGTCGAATTGGTCACTATCCTTTCACTTTATGCAACAACTTTTCCGAGTCATAAGTGGAGAAAACATCTCACTTCATTTGTTAGTAATCCACTTTCATGCACATGCATTGTGCCAATGACAAGGACACGCACAAGATGTAGAGTTGATTCATGGACCATTACATGGATAAAGAGTAAGATGTGCATTATGCACATGCATATACAATATGGACAGAAGGGAAAGAGGAAGAGTGACCTATCATTCTGTTCTTTTGAGATATTGTAAAATCCTAATGTTTACAAGATATCATACACTTTTCTCCCTCTCTCTTCTACATGTTAGAAGATATCATACATTGTTCTCTCTTTGTTTTAGAGTGATTGAAGGATTGGAGGAAATACTTTTTTAAAAGGAAAGGTCATATTCACCACAAGCAATAATTTTGCATTTTCTCAACCTTCATGAAGTTTCTCGTGGAAGGAAGTAGACATTTAATATGTCTTCTCAAAGGCATCATCAACAAATTGCATAAAGTCAAAGCAAGTAATGAGGCTTGATATGTATTTTTATAAAAGGGTCTTTGGCATGATAAATAAAGATTGCAAAAGCTAAGAAAATGACCAAATTTGTTAAAGTGATAACCATTGTTGGGAATTGTGGAGACTCAAATGCCATTAACAATTTGGGCTCAATTCAACACCAATGATAAGTGAATTCTTACCAATCTAGCATTGCAATCAAAAGGAGACCATTATGTATTAAGCATTATATTGATTGATGATCCTTTTTTCCAACATTTAAGCATGTCCACTTGTATAAAACTAGATGCAAAGAAGAACCACACAATATGCACAATCTAGCATAAAGAATACCACAATCCTATAACATGTGATATACTTGATCGGTTGTACATGCGTGACCAAAAAAACTTGTTGACATCTTTGTAAACCATTTCTCAATGATACACTTTCACACGAGAATGACTTTTGCTATGTTGACAACACTTTCAAGTGGCTATACTTTAAAATTTAAATTACAATGATATGGAATGAAAGTCATTTTTAAGTTGCACCATGGGTGACCAAATAGGAGCCTCCCCCATTTGTTTCATAAGGTACAATAAGACATAATAAACAAACTAGTGAAAAGTGGATGTAACATGATTGGAAGTACCAAAATATCAAAATATTAACAAATTGGGAGTTCTTACATATAAAAGCAAAGTGAACTCATAGAAAATATATTTGGCTCAAATCACATATATGTGTCCCTAAGTTAGTCATAAGTGTACTTAAGCATGCGAATAATTCCCAAAAGGCTTAGTTAACTCGGTCCCAAACCTCAATGCAACCTTATTATTTTCCCGAGACTTCACATGGCAAGAAATATTATAGTATGATTGCTTGGATCCATCACAAGCATTACCCACAAGTTACCTACATTCCCCTAGCAATTGTTCAAATGTGAGAGAGTTCCTTGAATCTTTTTATCATGGATATGATTTCAAAAGAAAATATCATTATAGCATTATAATTGGTGACAACTCATCCATCCCTCCAAATGTTTATTAATTTAGAAATTAGGTGAAAGATAGATTGATGATGGCTTTAGAGAGGTCCTCCTTTTATAGCCTAGAAAGGTAGTTTAGTTAGCATATCCAACCATATTATGAATCTTCCCTAGTTGGCCAATGAATATTTTAGGGAATATTATGTCAATATAAACTATTGTGCTCATTAATATTGTGCTCTAAATTGATTTATCTCATTAGCTTAGTCTAAAGAACTAGATGCTTATCAATGGAATCAATTTAAGAGAGTGTGACACCTTGGGTATGACATGCATTAGCACATTTTGTTGATGTATAATCTATTTTCTAAAAAATATTTCACTTGCACTGCTATTTTGATAAGACTTGATGATATATTATGCTACACAAGCATGAACATACTAGTTATATATTCTCAAATAATTGGTGTGAATGTGCCCTAGCACTAGTTAAATCCAAACATGTATTGATTGCTATGAGCTACTAGAAATCAAGTCAATGAATGAATGAGTGGTATATGATCCTTAACTTAAAAATATACATAAATTATAATTTTTATTTTGTTAAAAAAGGACAAAAGCATGAATTTACATCCTAAATGATTTAGGATGACAAGTAAAATAATTTGACTACTAGAAACATCTCTACATGAGTAGCATACAAAAATAATGCGAGGAGATAGGGTCTCTTGACTGCAAGTATAAGTTGCACAAAGAGCTAGGAATGAGCACATCATGCAAAATGAAATAGCAAGTGAGTCAAAGAAAGAGAGATTCTTGTTTAGTGCTTACATCAAATGAAGACAAGATTTATGGCATCACCATTATGATATATGCACAATATTCAATTATAGCAAGAAATAATGGAAAAGATTAATCATATTCACATCTTGATTAAATTGTGATGATTGATAGTGCACTCAATTTGCCAAAGGCTATAGACCTTTAGATATTACTAACACATTTTAGTTTAGAGGGCAACTAAGATGTGATGTTATGGACACATCATTATTGAGGCTCGAATAGTTTAGAATATAAATTTCTCTTAGCGTTTATCCACACTTGTAAGATTCATAAAATATGATTTTCTTGTTGTTAAATACAATAGAGAACAAAAATGGACTTTCAACCAGTATGTAAAGGTGACCTATTATGTAGACAAAGCACAACATGTGTTTTACTAGAAATGCAAGTTGCAAATAATGACATGTAATATGGTCCATGATCTACTTTTTGCAATGGCAAGGCATGAGTGCCGTGATGAAAAAAGATTATACAAGTTGAGTAACTAATCCATTTGGGAGGGAAGATCACACAAAATGGAAAAATATGGTGGTGGGAGATGTAGGATAGGCTATTAAGGCCATAAAAACTTATTAAAGCAAGAAAGGACTACTTGACACTTTTATAGCCTGGGAAGGTAGCTTGGTCTGCATGTTCGACCATATTACGAACCTTCCCTAGTTAATCAATGAATAGTTTAAGGAATATTCCCTTTATTGTTGAGTTGGGGGTGTTGTCCATGGACCCCTGTTTAGGGGAGTTGCTGGCCCCCCTAAGACCCCCCTAGCTAGGGTCCGCTTTCGCGGCCCCCAAACTCCAAAATAAAAGGCCCCTTGATAACTCCCACACCCCATAACTCGATGCATTGTGCCTTTAGTTGCTAC
The DNA here is from genome assembly GCF_053477565.2 of Lygodium microphyllum. NCBI lineage: Eukaryota > Viridiplantae > Streptophyta > Polypodiopsida > Schizaeales > Lygodiaceae > Lygodium > Lygodium microphyllum. The sequence continues at coordinate 122,248,882 of NC_141144.1, read as the reverse complement.
CAACATGACCACTTTATCTAACCGAATGGCTAGATCCACATAGGTCACATTTTTGCCATCCATTCACATAGACCTTATCTCACATACAAGTTAGGAGCCATTCAATGTTTGTGCTCACACTTGGCTTCTCTCATAATGGGGGCCTTACAACTTAGAGCACCATGGATCATTGGTGGCACCTTATGAGGGTGGGGCATTGAGCATATCTAACAAATAATTGCACCTAAGTATGTAGGTTTCCCTTATCCCTTGCTATAGGCTATAGATACTATGGGGGATGGTGAACTTTCTTGGGTCTTCTCTTTGAGTATTTTCTTACTTGTAAAGAGATCCTTTTCTTTTTTGATCCCTAATATATGATGAAGGATATAACCTAACAAGCCCCATGGTTTGCCATCCTATACTATGGAATGTTGATTACATAGCTATCTATAATAATATCATATATCTAACTACAAAGAAAATACAAATATAATTCAAATTATAGAGCATCATGAATAAAAAGGTTTCTTATAGCTCATTGCAATTGATACATAAAATTTTGTGTGCTGAATCATGATGTTTTGACATGACCATCGCATCCTAATTATGCAAAAATCCCCAAAATGACTCCGAAAGCTCTATATTCTGACTCTACATGAGGGAAAAACAAAATTAACTTTTTATTGTGCTCTCTTATTTTACATGTGATCTTGTTGGTTTTATAAAGAATGCTAGGAAAGCTTTCTAAAAATGAATCATATAAAGAAAATAACAAAGCATTTCATAAAAAAATCTTATCTTAATAAAATTATATATTAAAGTTACTATTTTATAAATAAACTAATAATAATATCATGCAAACATATATTATTATACATTACATTTAGTATGTAGATTTATTTAAAGATTATCTATATTTAATAATTTTTCAAAAATATTATTTTATCTAATTTATTAATAATCTACCAACTATAACACTAATCATATTAGTTTCTTACCACCTATTTATTAAGCATTATGCGATCAATGTCACATGTAGCACTTACGTGTAATAAGTCACGATTATGCAACAAATAGATAACGAGAATCTATAAATAAATAAGTACTGAATTATTTTTATTAATTTAATATTTTTATAATATTTATTATATGATCCTATGGCATAAGTTGACACCTATAATATTCTTAGCCTTATAACCTACAAAGTTCACCTTATAGGACATGTAAGATACCATGTGAGTTCAAAAGAAAGGGTATTATATTTAGTAAAAATTCTAGGATTATATTTAGAAAAGAGGGTTTTTATTATAATTTAATTTTTTTCATAACTTTAGTAAAGTAAAAGGTGTCATTTTAAGGCCTTATAGCATGTAAAGAAGGGTATTTCTTAATATCCTTTGAATGCACGTTATATAGATGATTTCTTATAGGTGGACTTCCTAGGTAAAATACTCATAAAATAACAAGTAAAGTCTATTTTTCACAACATACTCTTTTGTTGAGAAGCAACCGTTGCATATACTCCTACTAAAAGAAATATGAATTAACACACTCTCTTGTTAAGAAGCAACTATTCTCGGTTGCATATACTCTTATTGAAAGAAACATGAATTAGCATCAATGCTCAAACAAAAAGTACTAAGATACTCATGGAAAAAGCATAAATAACTCAAGTACTCTATCATCCACATTCTACATATTCTAGTATCCCATACCACCAGAATATGGGATATGTGTTATATTCTGATAAATCAAAATATCATTGGAAACTAAGCTTGATAAAATTCAACTTCAATATATTAGTGTTTCCTCAGGCGAAAAATTTTTACTTTCAAACTCCATAATAGGTATGAGTGATTAGCCACACATTGATGTTGCCTTATGCGTTGAATTTGCATGGCGAAATATATTAATGCGGCCTTATGCAGCAAATTTGCATTATGAGTCAGTGATGTGGCCTCATGTGGTGAACCTACATCACTAGTTACTAGTATTGCCCCATGCAGCAAATCTGTACTAGCATTACTAATGGATAGGACAAATACTTGAAGAGATCATAAATCATCATATCTATATTTTAATTAAAGTTGAATTTAAAATAAGGTTATCTGACATAGATAGGTTGCAACAAAGTATTGAAAAAAATTACAAAATTAGACTAAGAGGTTGACTTTGGCTAAGATTAACTTAAACACTCCTGTAAAAACTATATGTATTTAGTCAATACTATCTTTAATACAAGTTATAGTTCTTTTTATAAGCTACAACTTTGCTTTTTTTAGTATATCTAAACTCTGAATAAATCAAAAGTTATTTTGAGGAGAAACTAGGTCACTATATAGGTTTGAGCTTAAAAAATTGGCTAAGTTTGAAGGTCTACTTTAGAGGCAAATAGCTTTCTAAGTATTCAGATTTAGTTCAAGATAATAACTAGAGAGTTGTAGATAGTAAAAGTTTATATAAATAATCCTCTATTGATGACTTGCTAATTCAAAAGATAAGAGCAAGAAAATAGAGGCAAAAGATTATCAAAACATATACTTTTGCTTATTATTGTGAAATATAAAATTAGGGCTACCTAATTAAAATATCTTATGAAATATTTAGAATTAAAAAAACGTGCATCTAGTAAGAATTATAGATCTTTTTAATCTCCAAAACTTTTATTTGAACGTCATACTCAAATTCTAAATAAAGAGAAATTTAAAGTACCTTGAAAATAGCTCTATAGAAGGATTTGAGACTAAAGTATAGTCATGATGACGACTTTGAGATTTTAGAGTTTTGACAATCCATATAATCATTCAAAATTCAATAACTCTTTCCAGAAACTAGAGATAATAAATATAAACCAATCAACTAGATCTAAGTAATGAAACTGAGGGTTTTGAAGCATGACAAACACGATCATAACTTTTGTGATCATAGCTTTTGCTTGTAATAGTTTGCATTATAGATCTTGATTGTGCTATAGTACTTAATTTTATATAAAATGACAAATGATTGAAAGTTGGAGCTTTGATACCATTGTTGCAAAGTGGACCACATGGAGTAAATACAAACAATGTTAAGAAACACAAAAGAATTGAATAAGTTAACAAATTTAGAAAGAATAGGAGAAAACACATGATAGGGACCAACCTTCCCCATGAAAAAGCCATGGTTTTCCATCCTATACTATGGTATGTTGATTACATAGCTATTTACATTCATATCATATATCTAACTATAGAGAAAATATAGATATTAAACAAACTACAGAGTGTTATGAATTAAGAGGTTTCCTATAGCTTGTAGTTGATGCAACAAATTCTATATATCAAATTGCGAGGTTTCGACATTACCATTGCATCCAAGACTTGCTAAAATCCCCAAATGACTTTAAAAGATCTAAATTTTGACTCTGAATGAGGAAAAAATAATAAAATTAAGTTTAACATTGTTCTCATATTTTGCATGCAATCTTGTTGCTTCTATAAAGAAAACTAGGAAAGCTTTCCAAAAACAAATCACATAAAGAAAATATCAAAGCATTCCATAAAGAAAGCTTATTTTAATAAATATATAACTTAAATATATTATTTTGATGTCAATTTAATACCATAGACTAATGATTCATTTAAAATTATCACTAAAGAAGCTTCAAGTGGTAATTCATAAATAAATAAATAATAATATCATATTAATACATATTACTATACATTACGATTACTATATATATTCACCTAGATATTATTTATACTTAATATTTTTTAAAAGTATTAATTTATCTAATTGTACTTAATAATCTACTCACCATAACACTAAACATATTAGTTTCTTACCATTTATTTACCAAGCACAATGCAACTAGTGTAACACGTAGCACTTATGTGTAACATGCCCCTTTCAATCTAAGATCATCTTATTATTATAGTATTTTCTATAATATTTGTTACATGATCCCATGGTATAAGTTGATCCCTATCACATTCTTAGCCTTATAATCTACAAAAAAGTCACAAAATGACGAGTAAGGTTTATTTTCCATAACATGAGTTCCTCAAATATTTTTGAAAGATATTTTCACATTAAATGGTACATCATTTTCATTTTTCAATTGTGAAAACTATTGCCATTGAACTTTTCTACTATTTCAATTTCAGACATTTTGAGAATGGAGAGATCTTATTAGTGACTCACATGGTAGTGTCTAACTCTAGTTAAAGGTTTTATTTTTTTGAAAAAATACAAGATATTTAGTCAATGGAGATTCCACATACAACCAACCCTCTTATGGTTTTACAATTTTTGGTTTTGGTTTCTTTGCAAGTGAAAATATAATATGTTTTACCGGTGGTTTCAAACATTGATGGTATAAACTCAGCTTTGTCTTAACTAGTTCAAGGTAGTCCAGTGTGAAAGAAGCTCAATATAACTACTTTAACTTTGTCTTAATGTGAACAATGGTTAGAAACAAAGCAATTTGTAAAGAGGGCAATAAGATTAAAAGATAACCTTAAAAGAAAAGTGTAAGCAGTAGTCATTGTGTGATTAGATAATGCTATTTGGATCAAGCTAAAAAGGTGTGCCGACTGTAATGATTGATGTTGACTTCTCCTTTGGCAGCAAATGACCATATTTAGGGCACCAAGATTCACAAATAAGCTCTCTTTTCTCCTCTTGATATTTTTATCATAGTAAGTAGCACCCCCCAACTTCTCGTTGAAAGTAGGCCTTGAGCTTATTGATAAGAAAGCCCTGAACTTAAGTAGATCCCATGCTCGTTTGACAAGTAGACCCCTTGCTTTTGGGAAATGAAGACTAAGAACCCAATGAGACTAGCATTTTAATGACTATAGACACCTCCTCTTTGACAATGGTAGCCCTGAAAAAGCATTGAGGTATGTCAATGAGAAAATGAGAGAGATATATCTCAATAACTTCTTGAATAACAATCTTTTCAATACAAACTCAAATGGATTTCACACCCTTGCATGGCTTTAATCTCCAAGCTCTAGATTTCTTGGAAAATAATACCTAGTTCCTTACTTTTTGGTGCACAGAAATAGATGTCTCTCTACCTTACAAGTCTCAAGGATGAGGCTCTGATACCATGTTACAAAATATGATTTGAGAAAGAAGTTAAGACTAAAGCTATGGGGGGAAGAAGAAGATAAAGTAGGCAACTATGATAACATGAAAGAGACTTGCTTGCTTGATAGTGGTACCAAGTATACTCTTTTATAGCTTTTTAGCTATGACACATTTCCCTCTCTTTACTTATGGGATTCAACACCTCATCATACATTACATGTGCCTTTAGCACCATAAATTCTATTAGTGAAGGGGTTTGAAAAGGTGCACATGGTGGAATTTCTAGACTTGTCTCTTCCAAGAATAGTCATTCATGTGAGAGCATTTGTGTGCTTATCTAGATGTTCGTGGACTTTTCAAAGCTATTCTAATCATAGGATTCACGATTTAAAGACTAATGGGACATGCCTAATAGGGATCGCAATGTCATGATTACATTTTTGTGATCTTGAAATAATAACATATCATTAACTTTGTAATTCTACATCAATAATGTTAAAAATAACATTAACAAGGTGAAACTTGCTATGCTTGTCAACCCACATGTATTTTTTTGTTTTCCCACAGGTCGGTTGAGGTATTTAAGTAGCTCGGTGGGCTCACTAAGGTATGTAGCAAACTTGAGGGCCTAAAACCCTAGAAAATCCACTATATATATAGGACCCTAACCTTATTTCTCACTTTTCCATCTTCCAATCGAGTCTCTCAAGGAGTGCATCTGTATTGGGTGAAGAACTCACGAGACAACCCTGATAGTATCTCATGCATTGATTGTATAGTTCTGAGAATCTTTGGATAAGATAGATTCCATTCTTGGTATAGGGACACTTAAAAACATAATTAAAGCATATGCAAATAAGATCAGGTTACTTGTTCTAGCAAGAGGTAATCCTTGATTGTTTGCTAGTCTCGATTCTTGTTTTTTAATAAACATTGGGGCAATCACAAAGTGCTTTAATTGATGGATTATTCAATGAATTGTTGCATAGTTCATTTTTCTATTTATTTGATTGCTTGCTCCATGGATAGTTTCATGTATTACTAGTTTTGCAACTTGTAGCTCGAAATATTATAGAGTAGTGATCATTGTTCACTTACCTGTTATCTCCACGTGCATGACAATATTTAAGAATATGAGGACACCATTTTCTAGGTTTTAGAGACAACCAATGCTTTTTCCTTTGATCAACCTAATGCAAAGTCAGGTCCTAGCTTTTAAAACAAGGTCATCAGGGATAGAGTGGCATTTTGATATAAATGTTTTAGGTGGATATATATGTTGAGAGTGTAATTTTTGTCATATCATGAAGTATGGTGTGGTGCACCCTGCATTAGGAACCATTTCCTTGGTAGTGTGAGGAAGTCCATGCATGCACGTCAACACCTAGCCACTAAACAAGTGGTCAAAGCCATTCGGAAACATTATGAACGTAAGAGGGCTTCCGTTGCAAGGGTGTCATGTACTGAAGTTGAGATGTTTGACTCTTAGAGTGACATTGTAATTACTTGAATCCTTCTCAATATTAGACACCCCATGCTTCTAACTCTAGAGAGTGTCAAGCACAACATTACGAGGGAAGTTGCCAATCCAAGAACAAAGCAAGTTTTTACCAAGCCTCTCTCCACGAGCCTTTTTGTGTGATGCAGCTAGAAGAAGCACAAATAGCCTTGGCTAGGGTTTTTTTTTCTAGCCATGCAATGACAATCATGGATAATGATAATTGAAAACATGCATGGAAGAGAATCGGGAAGTTTGGGGCTAGCTTTTCTTCACCATCTTATGACTCAATATATCATGATATTCTTGATAAGTTCCATTCATAGGTGAAGGAGCCAGTTGAAAGGGTCATTCAATGCAAATTAGGCCTCTGATTAGATGTACTATTGTATTATATGGTTGGTGCAATGTTCAATGATGACCATTGATTTCTTCCAAAGCATATGCACATAGACCTAGGTCCATTCAAGTATCTTATGATATTCTTTACTACCTCCAATGCTTTTTTCTAGTGTTTTTTATAGACCTCCTAACCACTCCCATTGTTGTAGGAAATGCCTAGACATATAGCAACCATGGTGTACATGAAGCTACCAACTACAAATGCATACAAAATGCCACTAGCCTTTTACTCATCTAACTTCGGGTTGCCCTCTTAGCTAAGTTTTGAATATGGAAGCAATGGAATACTAAAAGCCTTTCCCCTCTCCATATTGAAATGCTCCAATACCTTCCCAATGTATTTCATCTGAGTCAAATAGAGTATGTTTTTATCTCAATCTCACATAATGTGCATACAAAAAATGTGACAAGCATTTCCCAAGTCAACCTTTCTTTTAAACTATCCATATACATAATGGGCTTTCCTAATTAGCATATCATCCATATACAATATCAAGTTCATAGAGCGGTACCCTAGCCTTCCTTGTATATAGGTAGTAATTGGTCTCAATTCTCATATATCCCTGAGGCTGCATAAAGGCCTCAAACTTATAATACCATCCCCTAGGAGCTTGATGCAAACCATATTGGCTCTTATGTAGCTTATACAACAACAGTTCCTTGCCTTTCATAATAAACCTCTCAAGTTGCTGTATGTAAATATTCTCATGCAAGTCCCCATGCAAGAAAGAAACCTTTACATCCATTCGAACCAACTTTATATCTTCTCTAGAAACTAAAGAAAGGACCGTAAAAAGGGTGGTCATCTTGACTACTTGTGAGAGCATCTCATCAAAGTTGATTTTCCTTCCCTTACTCAAATCCTTTAGCCACGAATCTTGCCTTGTACTTAGGCAATGTATCATATGGAGATACCTTCACCTTGTAGACTTACTTGTATGGTCGTGTAGATTTTCCCTTAGGAAAAGGAACTAACTCCATGGTAGAATTCTTTTTTGAAGAATCCATCTCTAGGTGCATAACCCTCTTGCACTTATGTATGCCATTTCTAGTTGTGGCATCTACATAACAAGAAGGCTCATCATAATCCATGACCATGACATCATATTGCATCTATCTAGTTGTCTAGAAACCCTCATAGACCTACATAAGACTAGATCAATAGGAGGCTTTGGTTGTCCTATCTATCTATCTATCTATCTATCTTGTAAAACATGAGACTTTCTACCATCTCATGGCACTCCCACTTCAACATGTCAAATTAGGGCAAAAAAACGTTAAAAACGGCACTTTTGTTAATCCATGGATTAAGGAAAGGGCCAAATAGATTTTTCCACGCTGACAAAAATATGGTATTCTTGTCTCCTCTGCTTTTGAGATAGTAGAGTTCATTTTGTGGTTCTCCCCTCCTATTTAGTTGAAATCTTCAAACCCTAACAAGTTTTGGTAGTCCCAACGGCCCCTATTAACTAATAAAAGCTGACAAAACCTCTGACAAAGACATGACAAAGTTAAGTTAATTAAGACCATTTTGAAAATTGGGATAATTTTCAAAGTTCTTGGCACTCGTAGTATTTTTAAATTGTCTCATTGACCTCTCTCTTTAGTTTTCTTTCTCTGCACATTGTCTACATACTCGTTGTCTTTTACATGGTGTCCACAATGCGTCCTTCTCATTCCATAAACTCTTGCACCATGTGAGCGCAAATGGAGAATGGGAGCCCAAAACATTTACTATAAGTGATTGGGTGACAATGCTACCATCTTGTAGGGGCTCTCATAGAGTGAAAAAAACAAAACAAGGGGATATCAAATATCATTGGAAGGGACATATCTTTGCCTTCAAAACCACACCTCAAGGTTGGTTTGCTTTGGTGCAACATGTTTACATGGATAGAGATATGCACTTGGATCCACAGGAATGTTTTTCCTAGGAAGCACATTGTAAGTTTCAGTTGTAAAATATACGTGAGTATATGGTTTTGTTTGAAGCACATGCTAAATAATGGATTGTTGGTTGTAGATATCTTTCCATCAACAAGTTTCGAGTGGCAACCTGTGGAGAGCCTCAGAGGAATATTCCATGCCATTCATAAAGAATTTTTAGACATTATTTATGCTGATTAGACCACGATTTTTTTTCATGAAAGTGGAATCTTTGTGTATTATGCACAATATGTGGTTCCTTCAAGAGTAGGTGTGTATGGATACCTTGAAGATCTGCAGTTACCAAGCCTCTCATCTTTGGATTGGGAGATGCCTGATGAAGCAACAATGGAGAGTTTTAAACTCAAGATTGCTCAAGATATTCAAAAGGCTATGACTCTTGGAAGGATCTCGAGAAGAGTACACTTATCGTAGTTTTTACCCTTGCATGTTTTTGTAGCTTGCTTTAAAAAAGCATGTTTACAACGGATGGAGGTTTCATGGATAAACATAAATTTTTCAGAGGAAGATTTGGATAAAATTTTAGGTCTAAGTTGGAAAGTCAAGGAATCTGACCACAAAGGTGACTTTATAAGGTGCAACATATGGCCTCAATCATTGGGTTTATCCTATAATATATCTCAACAATCTCTTATCATAGGTTTTGATTACAGAAGATACAAACTTAGATTGGGTGCTTGGGTTCCTTTAGATTCAAATATTGATTGCAAGACATTGAAACTTACAATGCAAGTTACCGCACAAGAAGTAAAGGAGGTGAACAGTACTTGAAAGTGGAGTCTTAAGGATGTAAGAGACACCTTGGAGTTTCTAGACAATGTTACTCTTGGATATAAGTTCAAGGTAAATGTTTTAATTGGAAAAATAGCTGAGAGCTCTGTATCATATCTGAGCTGTTTGCCTCCTAGTGTTGTAAGTTTCGAACCATAAATATGCATGAATAAATAGTTTTGAATCTTTCTTTTGCTCACAAATATTGCTATTGCCAGAAACATGGAATTATACACATTGATAAGTACTATTAAAAAAAATATTGGTATAAGCTTTGCAATAATTCCGTGAATAACAAATCGTCATTTGTGGACCAAAATGATTTCATTATATGATGAGTTACAAAATTGCAGTACAATTCAATAGGAAATACTTGGTACAAGCTTTAAAATTCTCTGTGATTCTATGAACAAAAAATCATCTTTCATGGGTAAGATCAGAATGACATATCATTACATTTTGGGTTAGAATATTGCACTACAGATATATACACAAGGGAAATGTTACTTCAATACAAATAGACAAACTGATAATTGTAAGGCTATTCTTTAGCTTCTCCATCCTCAGGCTGTTCTTTAGCTTCTCCATCCTCAAGACTTCTCTCCTTCTTTGGAAAATTTGCTTCATCTTCTATACTTTCATTCATCATCACTAGTTTTCTCTTAGTAGGTGTTTTTTTTGGTCGCTCGAAAAACTTAATTACCTCATGCACTCTTTTCTCCTTGGGCTTTAGAGGGGATGGACTAAATTTCAATGGAGAAAGCTTAGGCATGCCCTTCATTTTGGGCCCCTTTTTTTTGTACCTTGGAGACTTCTTTTTCTTGGTGGTTGCCATTTTCTTGCCTTTGCCCTTGGTTGTTGCCTGTCCTTCGGAAATTTTAGTTGGGAGAGGGGAATCTGGGTCCACCGGTGTAATTGCCCTATCTAAAACTAGTTCAATACACCTCTCTCGTATCCACCACATGTATGACTCAGGTACACAAGTTATTTGAAGTAGCAAGAGACTTTCAGTATAAAGAGGATAAAGCATAGGAGACTTACATTCACCCCCTCTACATTCAGTAACTTTGAATCTATTATCCTTGAAGCATTTGAAACCACTCTCCAGCCACAACTATGTACGTCATTTTGCAATGGGACCTCTTGAAGCAGAAACTTGAAAGGTCTCTGAGGATCAGCAATGCTTTCAAAGCTAGTGTCCAAGTGGGTAGTAACAAGTCTAGTAGCACTGCACATATTAACTTATTAGCAAATATTATAAACTTTATCCAATAAAAGATAAAATAAAGAGTGTTTATTGACAATACATCTTTGATTGGCCGTGGATTCCAGAAAGAGAATTCATAAAAATGACCTCTCTTGTAAGAATATCGATATAAATTGGGCTCCAGTGTCCTCTGCAAACCAAAACACAAGTGAGAAATAACCCTAAAGACAAATTATCAAGAGATAGAATGTTGAAGAAAGTACCTTTCAATATATGGAAAAAAAATATGATGGTTTGTGACACTATCAAAGTGCAAAAAAAACCTTGGAATATTTGAATTAGATTTTGAAAACAAATCCATAGAGAGAAGTGGATCAATAATGAATATACCCTTAGCAATATCAATGCTAAGAGAAGTAACATATGCCTTGTATACAAAGTAAAGAATGAATAAGAGAATAAGTGCAATATAAGGACCCTTGGAAAAATTCATTATAAATAAAGAGAAGCAAAAGACCTTACCTCAAACAACAATAAACTACTGAATCTGTTAGTTGAGTATTCCTTTTCTCAAATAGGATCTTATCCTCTGGAGAAATGTTGAGGTAGTCTTCTTTCTCAAGACTAACAGAAACATTCACGACCATTTGGCCGTACACTTGGTCCATCCTCTCATAGTTCACTGGGCCAAGAGACAAAATCTTTCTATGCTAGATTAGATCCTCATTTTCTATTACCTCTTTTCTTTTCTCCTCGAAGACAACCTCCTGCTCACTTGCAACCCTTATAGGATACAAATGGGTAACCTCTTCAATCTTGGATGCTGGTGGCTCTTTTTGCTTTCTCCTAGGTGGAACATTTAGGATTTCAAGTGCCTTTTGATTAGGGAAGAGGTTTCAAAACTTTGTTAAAACTATATCTAAGTCTGCTAACCATACTAAAGTCTTTATTCATTAATGTAATTCGATGTGCATGGGCAGCTACAATATAAGCATCATTCATAAAATCTATTAAAAAATCCTCAGCTTCCTCTTGCAAGCATAGTAGGGATGGCAGAAAACTGCCATCTCTTGTTGAGGTCATCCACAGAAGCAACAGAGGACAACCTATCAAATATCTCCTTGACTAGTCTAAAAAATGCAGCCTTAGGAGAACAAGGTGACTACTTGACCTTTGAGCTTTCCTGATCTCTGCAAAACACCTATGCCTAGATGACTTATTCTCTGAGGATTCACCCTCACATACTTTACGAGATGGTGTGATAAGGACTACAATTTCTTCAACTGTCTCCTCAACAGCTTGCTCAGCACCTTCTTTAGAAGATTTCTTCACCAAGACCTTCCTTGTAGTTTGTTTTGCCCTCGCCATTGAAACCAACATGGCGTGATAAGGAAGCTAAATATGATGACAATTGACTCCCATCGTGTCGAAATAGAGACAAGATGGAAGAGAATAAATGCCTAGGCCTTGAACTTCTGCTCCTCGCTTCGAAATAAAGGTAGGCCCAATACAACGCGATTGAGCGAATTTTAATTCCTGCTTTGCCAATATTGCTTTGTATTGGCGATTCCAACACAATGCAAATGCACGAGTCCCTTGTGTTTCTTTTTGCATGCCCTCGCTTTGTATTTTCCTCACCCCCACAGTGTAGCGCGAGAACACGACAAGAAGCTCTTTAGCTCCAATACAACACAATGAAGGATTCTTGGATCCGCAATGAAGTATGCTATCGTGCTGTTTCGGACAACTTTGCACCTTTATAGCTCGAATACAACGCGATGAACATTTGTTTTTAAACTTGGCAAATTATGCTATCGTGCTGATTCGGATGTCACCAACATCAGACATACGGCATCTTTTGATGTCACCAACGTCGGACGTATGGCAACTATCCATCGGATATGTCAGGTATTGTCAAACAAACGGTAGTCGTGACCTAAGGTGTGAATTTGCGTTCGCACCAACTGAGAAGTTCTTATATACTCGAGGGTGCTAATGTCCACGTGTCATGTTCTCACTGGACGTTTGATTAGGGTTTCTGGAACGTTCCTTCTTTTGCCCTCATGCCTATTTAAGGCCACCCAAATTTTTTCACACACTTTTCTTTCCCATTTCTCCCGTGTCAAACGTCTCCGTCTCCATGTCCGTCTCCTTCTGTGCGCTGCTCCAAACTGTCCGTCTCCTCCCGTAAGCTCCTTCTTCATCACCAACATCCATAATCCCGTCTCCTTCTTCATCACCAACACCCCCTCCATCCTTATATAATCCCAACTCCTTCATTGAACCCGTCCCCTCCATCCATAATCTTGTCTTCAACCTCCATGTCACTCCCTGCCTCCATACTCCGTCGTCCCATTCGTCCATACTCCATGGCCCCCTCAGTAAATACTCTGTGGTCCCCTCCAAAGCTCCATATTCTGACACCCCCTCCGTCAAAGTAGTCCAGCCACAAGTAGATAAATAGAAAGGTTTTGATTTTCTTCATATCGCAGCGTGTTCTCATTGGAAACGACGTTTTCCTACCCTTGCAGAAATGACGCGATGCTGGCTTCTGGAGATTCTGAAAAGCTTCTATTTGCATCGTATTCCTAACTCGTCCAACATGGAGTGAGGGCTACACTTCAAAGAACTTATATGTTGATACCCACGTTGTGTGAAAAGTAGTTTAAAACCTCTAGAGCTATTGAATCTCAAGAAGATGTGTGGTACAGAGATGTCACATATGTCTGCATCCACATGTATGAAGAGAAAAAGAGTGCTTGAGTCCACAATGACAAATGAGTCAGCTGCCTCAGATGTTTCAATAGCATCTCATATGTTTGTGACAACTTAAGGTTCAAGTAGGGCACTTCCTACCCAACCATACCTCTTTAGAAATGCCACCACCCAAAGTAGTATAAGGCAACCTATTTACCAAATGTACAGTATTCATCATAGGCTCAGATAAAATCCTTAAGTAAGACTAGCATTAGATAGCATACTCGACATCCTTTTATCTATCATCCTATTCCTACACTCTACAACACCATCTTGGGATCTATAACACCATTAGATAGCATACTTAGCATCCTTTTATCTATCATCCTATTTATATGCTCTACAATGCCATTTTGAGCAGGATTGCAATTGCAATGAGTTCCCTTTTCAACCATATGCTTCACAAAAACTTTTGAGCTCATGAGAGACATATTCTTCACCATCATCAAATCAAAGAAGGGAAAGGCTTCAAAGTCTCCTGTGAGGATTCTAGGGCTGTCTCAAATTACCATTGTCACAGCCTCTGAGAAGCTTTTGGATTTTCTCATAGAAAACAATATTGACATTTGTAATGTGTCCGCTTGTCCGCTTGTCCGCTTGTGGGACATGTCTTAGTAGCCCATCGGGAGGGGAGTCTAGAAAGCACCACTTGGCACTCGCAAGGAATGTCACAGGGTTTGCGATCTAGGTCTTCTTGAATCTGCCCCGAAGCGGAAGTATCCGGCCATTCCCACTTAGGACCGACCTGAAGTCAGGGTTTTTTTCCTATCAGCCAAGTCTCTAGGAAGTAGCTAGCGTCAAGCTCCAGATGAACCACTTTGCGTAGGAAAAATAGAGTCGAAGCAGATTTATGCTACACTTGGTTCATGGAGAATGGGAAACGAGAGGGATGCGAAGCTCAACCTTTCTGCCCATAAGGCATAGTCCCATTCCGCTCCCCTAAAACAACATAAATCAGGATTCTAACTCTACTGACTCTAGGTCTTCACAGTCTCATTATCACATCTTTTGAGAAAAGTTCCCAGCTAACCGGGACCACCCTTCCATAGGACGGACCCAAGTTGCGTCCACCGCACTTTCCTCGGGTTGCTTAGTTATCTAATTACCTACTACATTATGTTTGACATGCAAAGGTAGCTTCCTTAATTAATCAATTTAAACACAGGTTTCTTCACGTAACTTATGCACTGACATTAAAAAAAAAACAATGTCAAGCAAGTTCCTTTTCCAAATATTTGACCTTTATTCATCATAGTCTTGGAATACATCAAGTATCATGCCCGAAGGCTATCCCAGCAACAATCGACAGGATTGTTGCTCCAAGTTTCGCTCATAGACTAGTACACAGGCCTTGAGATCCCATCTCGAGTCATGTCAGCCTCTTGTGCGGGATCCGGAGGCAAGGAATTTACGGCCAGAGCCTCCCCTGGCACCCAAGCGTCCTCTCACTCCAAGCAACACCCATGGAGAGACCTCTCGCGACGGGTTTGGTCCATGTACCCAGCGCGGCTAACAACCCCCTTGGATAGGGCCAGGTAGGTAATCAGAGGTAACTGAACCTGCCTCTCCCTCCAGGCTATTAACCTGAAGCATTAAGTGTTTGGCCTTGAATTAGTTCCTTGAGTAAAGAAGTTCAACAATGTACCTAAGAGTACAATCACGATCATTTCTGTGGCCGTTCGTACGACCAACTGCTAAGGTGTGATTCCTTTTTCCCGAATACTCCCAGCATTCGATCCTGGATCGTTTGCGACTTGGCGAGATTCCAAGGGCTTGGCAAGCTAGGTTGCTTGTTTCCCCCTTTTTTTTGGGTTAGGGTTTGTACCCTACCGACCCCAATTATCCTTACCTTAGGTCTCCTTGTAAAATAGATCTTGGACAACCCCATTGTCCTTGGTTGGTCAATTTGCTTCTTGGCAATTCACAATTTCCCTAAGTTTGACAAATCGTCCCCAAGAGAGAGAGTTATAGTAGGGCGACTACTCGACTTCTTAACTAATCTTGCTTCTAATTAGATCTCCCTCCCTTGGCCTAAGATGTAGTAGTAGCATCTTATGATTTAGTTGCAATAGCATCTGACCTTGCAGACTAGTTGCACGAGATAGGTAGCAGTGCCTATCTTGAGGTATTACATCCCTTTGTTTGTTGATATTACTAGTATTTGCGTCCTAAGGCCTGATACCCTCTCTTACTCGCAACATGGAACAATCTAAGTACGAGAACACTGAATTAACTCTGCAAGAGCAATACTAAGCAACATTTTAACTTAACTTAACCTTTCTTTCATATTGAATGTAACTATCATTTCATGCGTATTATATGCTTTTCATCAAATGAAATATAACCCCTTTTTCTTTCCATACATCTACTTATGCATGCAAGTTGCTTATGCTACGTAAATTTATAATGTTATAAAAACATAATCTTGTCTTTTCCCATGCAAGTCCGTGAATAAGAATGTAGTTGCTTATGCGAATAAAATATAACTCTTTTATTCCTCCCCATAGCAACTATCTATTCATTAATTAAACATCCTTCTATGAATTAATCTATTTACGATCGTCACAAGGGTTTTTTTTTAAATTGCACAAATGCATTGTATACAACATAATTCATTCTTTCCAACGTAAATTACCCAATGCAAACCTTCCAGAGCAGAAGAACATCGCAATTTATATTTAACCTATATGGGAGATGCAACTAGGACATTATTGCATAAGTGCATCTTTTAACACATGAATCGTATACTAAAAAATGCAACAACCTTTCATCATGATGGTGCGAGAAATATAAGTACCTTGTCATGCGATTTAAAACTTTTTCGAACATTCCTATGATATATTTTTTAAAAACAGAGCATTCTAATTAAGTTTTCCCTATGCGAATTTATGCTTAATGCACCCATATCATGCGAAAACGAAAAGGGTGAATTTGATGGAACCTGAACATCTGCAGGAGGGGTATTATCGATTCTTGTGCTTCGGGTGGGGACTCCTACATGTACTTCTCTTACTCCCGCGTGTGCTCCTCTTGTGTGGCGCTTTGGGGCCATCACAATCGGGACTTGGGAATAAGTCGAGCATGTGGAGGGTGTGTTGAAAATCTCTGCAAACTGGTAGTCCTTCCTTCTTGCAAGGGAACTCCCTTCGCAAACGAGTTGTGTCCTTCCGCGGTCTGCGGGTGAAACACCCCGTAGGAAGGTTCTTGGAAGCTTTTTAAAAAAAAACTTCTTGTTTCTAACAGGGGCCCCTGACAGTGTCGTGCTGAGAAAGGAGATGGAGACGAAAATGATGTTGATGAGGGAGGCGGCATCCTAGCAGCCTGGGGGTGGCGCTACGTGTCAGGTGGAGGGGGGGGGGCGTGATGTGTAGGCGGAGTAGGGGGCGGCGTTTTTGAAGTCCACCGAGGAGGGGGTGCTCTCCCCTTCAATAGTGGGGAGGGGGGTGGTTCGTGAGGGGGGAGACGGCTGTTTAACGGCCGCCATGCCTACACCTGGGGGTGCATGCCCCCTCTCCCACTCATACTCCCTCTCTCTCTCTCTCTCCCCGCCATGCTGTCGGTAGGGGGAGAGAGAGAGAGGTAAAGAAATTTAAAAAAAATTTAAAAAACAGGGGGGGGGGGTTCTCATGGGGGAGGCTTGGGAGAGATTACAACATTGCTTTCTATATCCAACAGCTAGGGAGATTTTCAATACAGAGTGGGACGTTGATCAAGTTCTTAATTTCCCAAATGACTTTTGCAAGGAAGATTTTGCAGAGGTTGAAGAGTTGGCAAATCCTGTTGTTCAGTTGGATTCCAATGAGTATGTTCACACCCCTGTTGGAAGATCAAGCACTGAGAAGTCATTGTTTACCAAGAAATGTGGTTATCATTGTCTTGATAGATTTTATGCATTTGAGTTATGCTCTTTACACCCAAAAAAATGTAGGCTTATGCTTAAGTCTACTGCATTAATTGTATTTGCCCTTGTGAAATACCTTCTACAATTTGATGAAAAGCATAAAGAAACCTCAAAATTATCTAGTTGTTGCCTTCTTAAAGAGATTATAGATGAAGTTGATGTTAAGGAGCAACTAGACACCCAGATGGAAGCATTAGTTGCAAAGGACCTGGATGTTACTGAATTCAAAGCAGAGACAGTAATTGAAGAGACCACTATAGAAGTTGATGAGCCATTTGACACTCCTTCAAGCTTTATCGTTCCATCTTTTCCTACTTTCCCAATTAAAGACAAGGAGTACATACTATTGTCTGATCTCCGAATTCTTTTCAATTTGAGAGAAGATTATTGCTTGGCAGTTATTGCAGAGGCATCTGCAGACGCAAAAGGCATAGTGGATATTGAAAATGAGTCCAAGGAGGACTTACTTAAATTAGATACTCAAATGTCCAATGATAAGTTTATAGATGCATTGAATGCTTTTTCCCTATGTTTAAGCAAGGTTAAAGACGCTGAGAGAGAGTTACAAGTTGTTGACAAAGATTTTGACCAATTTCAAGAGAAGCTTGGAATCTCCAATTTTGGAAGGGAGGAGTCAGAATATGTAAAAGAGCTCAATGATATTAAGGAGACATCAATTAGCTTATGGAATCCAAGTAAACTTGAGAGTGATGAAAATCAAATGGCAATGCATTCTTTTGTTTTTGTGAAACCACATATATATTTTCATTTTTTTCATTTTGACTATTGCTTTTATAGTTGGAGATTGTAGATGGGGATAATTTCTTGGGAAGAGCCAAAGGATCGAGAGTTGATGGTAGTTCCCTAAAGGATGTTGCACTTGGGCATTACATATCAAGGATTGATCCCAATATTCTATTGGTTTTGCATAACACTTTCTCAGAGGAGGCCTCATGGCCAATTGTTTGTGTTAAAGCACTTATAAGGATTCTTGGATACTCAGGTTTGCAGTACCATGCACATAAAGTTATGTTTTTGGAAAGCCAGAGCCCCCTCGCACCCGATCATCCTCCTACAAACAGATGTTTTGACAAAGAGACCTCTCACAATGGGTTTGGTCCACATTCCCAACAACTTGGCTATCAAAAACCCCCTTGGATAGGGTTGGCGGCTAGTTAGGGCTGCTCAGTGCACCTCTCATAGGTATTCACCTTGAATCTAATTTGAAGAATTATTTATCAATCTCTCTATTAGATAGCTCCTTTTTCCAAACAGGTGATCCTAAGTACAATCACAAGCAAAAGTGCATACTTTGTACTAGATAATTCTTTATTATCTCTATCAACGAAATTTTTGATTTGATCTGATAACATCTAGTCTCGACTACTTTATTTCCGTTATCGTCTGAGATTTCCAGAGATAGCCTAATTGAATTTCCTCATTCTTTTGAATGAAGGAGTATCCTTGCAATGTTGATTGCAATTTGGGATATTGGCTTCCCTACAACAAGGTTCTACCCATTCCTTGAATGAGGGTTTGTCACGTAACTCATAAAGTTACTTAGGGGTTTTGAATTCCTTTTAGCTTCAGGCAAGATAAGGCTAAAAAATAAATCCTTTACTCCAAATATTTTAGAGTTTGTAATCCTTTCAACTTCCTAGGAGACTTATGTTAGGATTTTTCCATATCAAATACCCTTTGTGATTTCATAGTAGAAATCATAGCAAACCCGAGGCTTAGTAAGGATAATTTAATACAATCTGCGCATCTTTATGAGAAGTTACATGGGTCACAAGATATTGGCCAACACAATTGGTACTAGTAGTTTTTCTCATGAGGAAAAGAATTTGATGATTCTCAATCATCGATTAATAGCTAACTACTATTGTATGGTGTGGAATCTAGGTTTAAATCTAAACTTCATAAACCTTATTCCAATTATTCAATTGACTAGTAACTTTATTTCACCATAGTTTACACATAACTTTTCAACATCTCTGAATTCAGCTTTCAAACCACTATAGAGGGGAAGATATTCCGTTCTGAAAGTATCAAAACACATTCTTCTTAGGATCGTTGTTGTGTCATTATAATAATGCCAACTTCTGAGGGTTTCAATAGTGTATGTTGTGAAAAACACTCTGTCTACCAACTTCCAATGGGTTGCTAATTGGACAAACAGAAGATTGTCAGTGCACCAAGCATCCCACATATCTTGTTGTTGAGCATCCACGAACAAATTCCAACTCTTTTCCTTCTTGTTTTTGTGAACCTCCACAGACCATGACTCCTGAAGCTTCTTCACAATTTCCCACTTGATGATGTCTGGAAACTTCTCAATGAATGCCAAATCTTCCATGGATGGTCATTCTCTCCGTTTCTGCTCTTCAGTTTGTTCCCAAACAGTTTGCCACTAAGATGCAAGTTTCTGCTGCTTCAACAGGAAGAGGAAACAGTCCACCACATAGATCATGCATCATGATGGTAATATGTTTCTGCCATTGTGGGATGAACTTATTGTGAAAAGTGGCTTTGATAATGAGAATCTCCAACTCTTCAGTGGAGGAAGGAACTTTGCAAACATCCATCGAATTCTCCTCTTCTTGACAATGCCATTTCCTTCATTTTCAGCCTATTCTAATGCTTGTTGATGGCAAGTTTCCCCGGTTGCGCACCAAAAACATGGAGCCCCAAGAGGAACACCAAGGAAAAGGGGATTCTACTGCAAGAAAATCTATCTTGTAACATCAATAAGCTTTTATTTCATTCTTTTGATGACCAAAACAAAGAAAACAACAAATCTTCACGCAGCATCATAGTAGATATCTCCCACGGATTTGATAGAATCAACCATAATCTTCAACATCTTCATAGAATCCATCAATAGAATAAGGAACATAAAAGAATACAACATCTTTGAATGGAAATCAATCACATAGTATTCATCTTCAATATCTTCATAGTTCTCTCTCTCAATCTCTCATATACAGTTACACTGTTTTGATAGAATTGACTATCTCTAGCTCTCTCTCTCTCTCTATCTATCAATAGTACATCATATCCTCACTACAATACTCTAATAATAATTCTCAATAATCCTTCTTAGGTCGTGGATGCACCTCCCAAGAGGTGTGTTTGATATGAAGAGTCACCAGAGCCACTACATTGTCTCTTCACAGCTCACTACTGTCACTGTCACTTAGTCTTCTCTTCAGTCTTCAGCAGCTGCTTCTTCCACTTGTTTTAGCTCTTTTGAACTTAGATTCATCCTTTCCAAAAATTATAAAACTTTCCCAAAGTTACACATACATTCTACAGAACACTTACAGAAGGTCTACAGAACAGTTATAGTACAGTACCAGAGCAGCTACAATACAGTTACAATACAGAGACAGAGGCTCTACAAAAGGTTTACAAAGGGTTACAAAAGGTCATCAGAACCTCATAACTCATACTCAAACCATTCCAAACTATCAGAAACTATTCAATAGGCTTTCAAAAGATCTCAATCTTCATCAATCATCAATCCATGCTTCATACAGAAGAAAATCAGAACAAAACAGAAGGTATACAGAACCAATTAGAACATCATAGAGCTTCATATCTCCACTAAGAATCATCATGAACTTCCAAAACATAATCAATATCATCCAAAACACTCTCAAACACTTCCATTAACAACCATACATCACTCTAAATCCATCAAAAATCAATCATTCAGACCTCAAAAACAACAAAAATCAGTCAAAAATTCAGTCTTTTTCCACTCTCAACAAGGGGTTCAATATAGTTGACACCATTCAAAGACCGCTCGGAGTTTTTCTAAGTGTTCCCTCCAAGTAGAGTAAATACACAAGTCATCCATGAAGACCTCTAACTCCTTCCAAAGGATATCTTTGAATATAGTGCACATCAGTCGTTGAAAGGTATCTGAAGCATCCGAAAGGCATGATTATGTAGGCAAAGACACCTCACTCAGTGTGGCTAATGTGGTCTTATGCCTATCATTAGGATGAACTTGCACCTAATTGTATCCAAAGAATCCATCCAAGAAAATATAGGCCTCTTTTCCAACCACTCTCTCGAGCATGTGCTTGGTGTATGGTAATGGATAGTTATCTCTCTTCGTAGCCACGTTTACTTTCTTGTAATTAACAAACACTCTAATCTTTCCATTCTTCTTCAATACGATGACTATGAGAAAAACCTAATTGGTGTGTTTAATTTTGTAGATGAATCCTACTCCCATTAGCTTGTCAATTTCTTCCTTGACGGTGTAGGCGTGCTTTGGATGATTCATGGGATACGGTCACTGCTTGACTGGCATTGCGTCAGGTGTCATGGGTATATTGTGAGTCACTATACTCAGGTCTACCCCTTTGAGCTCTTCTAGGGACCAAGCAAGGATGTCTATGTACTCTTGTAAGAGAGTAATGATTCTTGCTTCCTCTTCCTCAGTCAAGTCATTAGCTATAAAGACAAGTTGGGATGTCTCCCCTTCCCTCGCTAAATTGACCTCCTTGACCTTGGCAAGCCCTTCGATTGGTTTGCTTGCTTGTCCTTGTCATTTGGCTCCCAACAAGATCACTACCTTATCTCCTTTTTTGACTTTTGTGAATTGCTTTAGTAGGTCTTGCAGTTTCCACTACTCTTTTGTCTGTGTTTCCTTGGGCAGCTTCCATCATTCAATCGTCGGTGCCTTAGGTGAATAGGTAGGTCCCCCTTGATGCGTCTAGCCTTGGAAGGTTGAGGTATCTCACGATCACTATCTGAGCTAACTTTTGACTCAAAATCAAACTCTCAATCTTCACTAGAAGAGGGATTCTCTTCTAGTGGTCACAGCTCGAAAGGTGAGTTGGTTCTCAGTAGTGGTGTGTCACTTGGTTGGGCTAGGCCTGCTTGCTCATAGTCAATTGTGCCTATGTGCTCCAACCAGGTTCAATCGCAATCCATGCACATGACTTCTCTCTCTATCCTAAAGGCGTTCTACTTGCGTGGTCTGGAGTCAACTCGTATTTGTTTGATTGCACGTCCCCAAGTGTCGTATTCTATAGTGTCTATTTTCCCTTGGCTCTCATCACTAAGGGAACAAAAATCTTTGTATTCTTCGTTCTTTGTCCGACTACTCATCATCCCCCAAGTCCTAATATGTCTCTTCTTATTGGTTGGGGACTAAGACCCAATTGTACATTAAGTTTAAATAGTGCATCTTGGACCATCACCAATTAGGCTCATCCAAGAGATCTTGGATTGGCTTGAGATTCGTTGCTAGATTGCCAGCCAACTTGTCAGTCAGATATCCTAGGATCTCAAGGAGCTCTCATCTATTGGTTGGGACTTGGAATCTAACAGAGTCGGGTCTTCCGTGTAGGCTTCCAGCCATCATGTACATTGGTATTGAGGATGTGTCCTTGGGCTTGCTAATCATCTTGATGACTTGTTCATACTCATTGTCCAAGAATGGCATGTCGATGGTAGCTAGAACATGCATCTAGTCTCACTCGTCCTCAAGACACGGGATATACTTGGTTAAGAGCCCATTGTATTTCCTAATCTGGCCATCACCCTTCAGCATGGTGGAGATGGCATCTAGGTCAACTGCCATAGTCTTCCAAGTGTCCATCTCTACCCTTACAATCTCTAATCAATTTCCTAGGAAGATGAGACTATTGCCCCAGTTTTCTATGACTCTTGCATTGCGCATCTAGGGTCGGCCTGGTAGGATGTTGTAGTCCACTCCCTTCATGACTATAAAGTCAATGGAGAAGTGGACTCTTGTGATCTTCCCTGGCCAATTCTTTAACATGCTGAACGATTTCACCTTCATTCCATTAGCCAATGTGATGTTGAATCCAGAAGTCTCGACCAATGGGTTACCCCAAGTTTGTCTACGATTCCCTTTCTTGTGACATCTCCAAGAGCTAAGATTGATAGGACTGTGTGCATCTCTATGCCTTCCCAAAAAGCATTGACGTGCAAGGACTTAGACATGGAGTGTAGCATCAGGCTTGGTATTTGCATTTTTGCATCGTGCTCATACAAGTTTGGGGCAACTTGCTCATTTGATTCTTCAACCCACTTTTTCAGCTCTTGCCATAGCATAGGATGTTGCCTAAGCAAGTCTCCTAAGCTTAGAGTCACAGGGGTGGTCACCAATGTATTAAGGAGGTTGCTAGCTGCTTGCCCCTCTCCTAACTCCATAGTTCTTGGCCAATGGCCTTGACTAATTTGCTGCCTCATAGCATTTAGACTTTTTCTAAGCAGCACTGCTTGTGGTGTAGTCGCATCCCTCGATTTTGGTCGTGGGGGTGAGATTGTCGTGCTCATACTTGAGAGATCATCGATCTTGTCTTCTAGTATGGGTTCAGTATCTTTTAGGTGCTCTTGGGCTTTCTTCACCCACTCCTTCACTTTCTCGATGGCTTTGAGTTGGTGCTTTGGATTGGGGTGCTCTTTGACCTTAGCACTTCTCTTTTCAACCATCTTCATAGCTGACATTTCTGCCTCTGCCAGTGACTTTCTTTTGGTTTTGAGTGTGACCTTAGCGTCCGGTCTCTTCTTCCTCTGTCTCAAACTCTTCTTTTTGACTGAGGTTGTGTCGATATTGCTAAGCCTTGGCAATGATATGTCGGCCTAGTTTGTTTGTACATGGGTCATGACATGCAATGGGATAGGTGTGGCCTCCTCATCGAGTGTCTCAACACCAAACAACCCCAATGGGACCAATGGCTTGTTTTCCAAACTAGAGGATGGCTTCTGTCTAAGGAAATTGACAAAGAGATGTGTGATTCCACACTCAACGCATCTTAGGTCAGCCTGGTCTCCATGTCCTTGCTCCCTCTCGGGGCAGTGCAAATGTCACAACTCTATAGAAACAGAATTTGTATCCTTTTTCATTAATTTGTCTATATAATGATTTAGTAAATTTATTTCCTTTGCACTAATTAGATATAAAGAAAAGTGCATTGGAGCTGGCCACTGATGAGTGGTCACAGGTTATGGTGGACCCACGCGGTGGGTTAGAGAAAAGATAGTTCACACTTCCACCTATATGGCCTGATTGGGCGCCTGTGACTAGAACTCACGCATATCAGGGTTAGACTCGCACACAGAAAGGATTGATGCCTTGAAGTGTGGGCTAGATCCACCAGAACAGACAGTTACAATCAACAAGATGGCATGATCATGAAATGCTTGTATAATGTGCATGTGTGGGCTGAAAGCTTGAAATGCACATTTCTTTGCATAGGAAAGTCACATGAAGATTCAGATACCATTTTTGCGATATACACGGAAAAAGCTTTCATATGATACCCATATTGGGGGGGTCCCTAAATTTTAGGAGATCCCTAAATTTTAGGAGGTTCCTAAATTTTAGGAGCCTCGAATTAGCCTAAAAATGGTAGTCCTAAAAAATAGGGATGTCATTCTAAAAATAGTAAGTTCTGTACTCTGACTGTGCTTACTAAATTTGGTTGTTTCTATTCTTGACAATATTCAACCCAAAAAGGAAGGCCATAGAGAAGAGACAAGTGTCAAGACACTTGTCACACAAGTTTCCAAGTGTCCCACCACTTGTCACATCTCATGACATGTGGCTGGACACTTGTCTTGTGCTACTCCACTTTCCCCTTTTGTACTAGCTCTCCCCTCTCCTATAAATAAGAGCTCGTTTTTCTTCATTCAACATCATTTTTCTTTGCTGTAAACTCATGTACAGCACCCACAGATAGCCAGAAACTGGCCCCATCCATCCCCATCATCATCCCCCACTTCTCCATTATCAAATTTCTCCATATTCCCTCTTCTATCACTGTTGTTTTACAAGACAGCAAGCCTGTAAATTCATTACAGCACCTCCTTCTTGAGCTCTTTCTTCCATTTTAGCTACAAGAAGCAAGCTCTATCCATGTACTGCTGATCAACGATGGAGAAAGGCTGAATTCCCCTTTTTCTTCTCTCATACTGTTGATTGTAACTGAGCTCTTCCCTAAGGGACTTGGGTTGAGCAGAAATACATTCCTTCGGGGGGGGGTTGCCCATCTTCAACCCTCAATCTTGTCTCCATTACTTTTACATTTTCATGGCTGTAATTTTGTGAGTAATTTTCATTTTCAGCTTTAAGTGTTCATTCTCTTTTATATTAAATCTCGAAAACAAGCAAATATCATAATTGTTAAGCATACTACGTTGTTCGGGGCGTTTACAGTGGTATCAGAGCTTTGGCTCGGTCCTCACCCCCAACACTGGTAGTGCTTACAACTATAAGTTTGTTTGTTTTCAGCCCTTGCATTGAGTGCGTGAGCATTTTTTTTTTCTTTAGTCTCAATGGATCAATCGAGTGCTATCCTTCAAGCCATTCAAAGTCTTAGAGAGGAGAATCAGCAAATTCGTGAGCAACTTCTCAAACTAGAAAAAGTTGAGAATCCCAAAGAATTCAAGGAAAGAAGCCCATCTACTTCAAGAAGACAAAGCCATACCAATGAAAGGAGCCGATCAAGAAGTCCAACTATTTCTAAAAGGCAGTCCCATTCTACTTCAAGACAAAGAAAGAGATCGCGTCGAAACTCATCCTCTTCTTCAAAGTCATCTGGCGCCTATTCTGATGGATCCTCTTCTAGTAATGAAGAGTCACACCCTTCTCATGGAAGACCTCATCATCGTCAAAGGCGTCGACATTCTTCACCCTCGTCTCCATCTTCATCCCCATCAAGCACTTCATCATCTTCAACCTCAATATCCGAGCATGGACGAAGGCATAAGAAGAAGAAGAAGACTAAGTCACTATCTCAACTTGAAAAGAAGATCAAGTTCAGTATGTATGATGGTTCCCGAAATCCTGATCTTCTTCTGAAGTTTATTCGTCAATTTCAAATTTTGTATGGTCGTGACAAGTATAAAGAAAAAGAAAAGATTAAGTTTGCAGCTTTACATTTAACCGACTTAGCCCATACTTGGTGGATGGGGTTGGAATATGATCATGCTGCCCCAAAATCATGGCGGTCCTTTGTTCGCATGATACAAAGCCAATTTCTTCCTGTTCATTTCAAAAGAGATGTAAAAATGGAATGGGATCGGCTTTGGCAAAGGAAAAATGAGTCACTTGGTGACTATACCAAGAGATTTTGGGAGCTACTTTTGAAGGTCCAACATTTCAAGAAGATCAGCATTTCGGAAAAGCTTAGGAAGTTTCAAGGAGGTTTGCATTTTAAACTTCGTACTGCTCTTAATCATTATCATTGTTCTAGTCTCAGGGAACTCATTGACCATGCTGAGACATGGGAAATGGAGCACAATGGCAACAACTCATTCCAAAAGAATGATAACAAGAGAGTAGCTGACAATGAGGAGTATTCAGCCCCAAATGAAGGACAAACACAGTGGCAAAAGCAACCATCAAATCAAAAGAAGATGAAGCCCTATACACCTCCTAATGCTCCTCAATTTCGCTCCAATCTATACCCACAAGCAAAGCAATTTTCCGAAGAAGAAAAGCAACGCTTCATGAAAGAAGGGAAGTGCTTTAAATGTGGACAAACAGGCCACATAGTGAAGCAATGTCCAAACAAGGGACAAAGCAAGGTTTCTGACAACAAGCCTAAGTCGCCAGTGAAAATCAATGCTATCAGTGATGTAGTTGCAAACACAACTCACACTCCAGAGACGCGCAAATTATTAAAAGCTTGGGGACAGTTGCAAGGTAAGCAAGCACTATTCTTGATAGATCTTGGGGTGAATGAAAATATCATTTCCTTGCAATTAGCTAAAGAGCTTGGATTAAAGAACGAAGAGATGGACACTCCGGCAGAAGTTCGCCAAGCTTTAAATGCTGATGAAGGTGACACAGTGAAGACTGTGATACCCTACATTGGCAAGCTCAAGTTTCAAATTCAAGGCTACAGTGACGAAGATACCTTCTGTATCGGAGACCTTGATGGTTGCGATGTGATTCTTGCCATGCCCTGGAATCATAGAGTAGATTCAACCATCTTCTCTCAGAAAAAGAAGGTAGAACTCACCAACAAAGGCAAGAAGTACGAGATCCAAGCTGGAGTTTCTGGAGACACCATACCTATGGTAAGCCATATGCAAGTCTCTAGAGCAATTAAGGATTGTGTTCAATGTTGTCTGCTTTATGTCACTGATGTAAAAGATAATATGAATGCTGAAAACCAAGAGCAACTTCAGCTCTTGGAAAAGTATAAAGATTGTTTTTTTGGAAGATCTTCCTTATCAGCTTCCCCCAGAAAGGCCAGAAGACCATCATATTGATATTATCCCGGGCAGTTCTCCTCCTAATATAGCACCACACCGTGTGAGCCGTCCTCAACAAGAAGAAATTAGAAAGCAAGTCGAAGACCTACTCAACTATGGGCTAATTAGGCCAAGTAGCTCACCATTTTGTTCACCGGTTCTTCTTGTTCAAAAGAAAGATGGCACATTCAGGATGTGCATTGATTATCGAGCCCTCAACAAAATCACTGTGAAGAATCGGTTTCCTATTCCCAGAATTGACGACATTTTGGATCGTCTAGGATGCTCAAAGGTTTTCAGCCGCATTGATCTAAAGAGTGGTTATCATCAAATTAGGGTAATACCACAAGATGTACACAAAACTGCTTTCCGCACTTCATACGGTCTTTATGAATTCTTGGTGGTTCCTTTCGGATTAACCAATGCACCAGCCACCTTTAATCGAATGATGGAGCGCATCTTTAGAGAGCATCGACAATATGTCGGTACTTTCTTTGATGATATTCTTGTCTTTAGCAAGAATGAAGAGGATCATCATCAACACTTGGAAATT
This sequence comes from Lygodium microphyllum, assembly GCF_053477565.2. NCBI lineage: Eukaryota > Viridiplantae > Streptophyta > Polypodiopsida > Schizaeales > Lygodiaceae > Lygodium > Lygodium microphyllum. The sequence goes on along the minus strand of NC_141144.1, from coordinate 122,220,534 downwards.
GTTCTACAATTACTACAACAAAATCAACTCTTGGTAAATGGTAAAAAGAGTGAATTTTTCATGCATAAAATAAATTACCTTGGGCATGTCATCTCTTCTGAAGGGATTCAGATGGATCCTGAAAAGATCAGGATAATCCAAGAATGGCCTCATCTTCGTGATGTACATGAGGTGCGATCGTTTCTTGGCTTATGTTCTTATTACCGCCGCTTCATCAAGCATTTTGCACATATGGCTTCTCCACTTCATGACCTTACAAAGAAGAAGATCTCTTTCCAATGGAAGGAAAAAGAGAAGGCAGCCTTCACAAGGTTGAAAACAGCTCTTACTTCTGGACCTGTTCTTATCATTCCAGATCTGGTAAAACCATTTGTGATGGAAGCAGATGCTTGCGGTGATTGTATTGGTGCAGTGCTAAATCAAGAAGGCCATGCCGTAGCCTTTGAAAGCCGCCGTCTAAATGATGTGGAGAAAAGGTATGACATTTATGAAAAGGAGCTCTTAGCTGTGGTTCATGCTTTAAAGATATGGAAACATTATCTTTTAGGCAATGAATTCCTTATTAAAACCGATCATCAAAGCTTGAAGTATTTCAAGACTCAAAAGCATTTGCAGGAGAAACATGCAAGATGGGAAAATTTCTTGTCTATGTTTCATTTTTAAATTATGTACACTCCAGGGAAACAAAATGTAGTTGCTGATGCACTTTCTAGAGTGCCTCGCATTGCAACTATTATAGTGGTTCATCATGAAGATTTTCAAAAGATGAAGAATACCTATGATGAAGATACTGATTTTGCAGCAATTTGGTCAAATTTACAGCAAGGAGGTTCTCATCCAGATTATTCTATCAAAGACGGTTACCTTCTCATGAACAATCGCCTTTGTGTCACTCTTCCTGTTCAACAAAAGGTGCTTAAAGAAAGTCATGAACCCCCTTATGCAGGGCATAGAGGGAGGGCAGCCACTCTAAGTGCAATTGAGCGCTACTTTTATTGGCCAACATTACGAAAAGATACACATAACTTCATCGAGGCTTGTCTGGTATGCCAAAAAACCAAATATGATAGGCAGAAGATTCCAGGATTGTTGCAACCTCTTCCAGTGCCCAAAGATCATGGGAATCTATCACAATGGATTTCATCTCAGGTATTCCAAGAACACCTCAAGGTCATGATATGATTTGGGTCATAATTGATAGATTCAGCAAACAATCACATTTTATTCCATGTCATAAAACATTGAAATCCGCACAAGCTGCAAGACTTTTCATTCAACATATCTTCAGATTACATGGTATGCCTTCTGAGATCATTTCAGATAGAGACTCCAAATTCACAAGTAACTTTTGGCATGCTTTATTTGAGAATTTGGGAACCACTTTAAAGTTCTCCTCAGCTTTTCATCCTCAAACTGACGGCCAAACAGAGGTGATGAATCTCACTCTTTTGGATATGTTGAAAGCTTATGTTAGTGAACATAAGTCACAATGGGAGAAATATCTTCCATTATTGGAGTTTGCTTACAACAATACAGTGCACTCATCCACAGGGAAAGCTCCAAATGAAATTGTACAGGGTAAAGTGATTCCCCCTCCAATTATTCGCACTAAAGATAAGATTTTTACTGCTGATGAGTTTGCTTCAGATTTAAAAACCGCAGTGGATCAAGTTCGAGCCACTATCAAAGTTTCCCAAGAGCGACAAAAGAAGCAAGCAGATAAACGAAGAAGACCTTTGGCTTTTGAAAAAGGTCAATATGTCTTGCTAAAGTTTGATAAAAGCAGGCTCAAACAAGGTTCTGGTCAAAATTCATCTTTTCCAAAGCTCTCCAGTAGATACTTTGGACCCTTCAAAGTGATTGAGAAAATAAATGAAGTTTCTTATCGACTTGAGCTTCCTGCTCATTGGAAAATACACAATGCTTTTCATGTAAGTTTGCTAAAACCTTACATAGGACCAGAACCAAAGGAACCCATTATTGAAGATCCCCCAGAAGTTGAAGAAACAGAGCAACTCTTGGAACCTGAAAATATTTTGTTTCTCAAGGATCGAACCACGAGAAGTGGCCTTGTGACACGAAAATTCTTACTAAAATTCAAGAATCTACCCACAACAGATGCACAGTGGGTAGATGAAAAATTCATGAAGGATTACCCAAATATTCTACAGCAATATCAAGAAGCTTTTCAGCTGAGGACAGCTGAATAAAAGCCAGAGGGCTGTCACAACTCTATAGAAACAGAATTTGTATCCTTTTTCATTAATTTGTCTATATAATGATTTAGTAAATTTATTTCCTTTGCACTAATTAGATATAAAGAAAAGTGCATTGGAGCTGGCCACTGATGAGTGGTCACAGGTTATGGTGGACCCACGCGGTGGGTTAGAGAAAAGATAGTTCACACTTCCACCTATATGGCCTGATTGGGCGCCTGTGACTATAACTCACGCATATCAGGGTTAGACTCGCACACAGAAAGGATTGATGCCTTGAAGTGTGGGCTAGATCCACCAGAACAGACAGTTACAATCAACAAGATGGCATGATCATGAAATGCTTGTATAATGTGCATGTGTGGGCTGAAAGCTTGAAATGCACATTTCTTTGCATAGGAAAGTCACATGAAGATTCAGATACCATTTTTGCGATATACACGGAAAAAGCTTTCATATGATACCCATATTGGGGGGGTCCCTAAATTTTAGGAGATCCCTAAATTTTAGGAGGTTCCTAAATTTTAGGAGCCTCGAATTAGCCTAAAAATGGTAGTCCTAAAAAATAGGGATGTCATTCTAAAAATAGTAAGTTCTGTACTCTGACTGTGCTTACTAAATTTGGTTGTTTCTATTCTTGACAGTATTCAACCCAAAAAGGAAGGCCATAGAGAAGAGACAAGTGTCAAGACACTTGTCACACAAGTTTCCAAGTGTCCCACCACTTGTCACATCTCATGACATGTGGCTGGACACTTGTCTTGTGCTACTCCACTTTCCCCTTTTGTACTAGCTCTCCCCTCTCCTATAAATAAGAGCTCGTTTTTCTTCATTCAACATCATTTTTCTTTGCTGTAAACTCATGTACAACACCCACGTATAGCCAGAAACTGGCCCCATCCATTCCCATCATCATCCCCCACTTCTCCATTATCAAATTCCTCCATATTCCCTCTTCTATCACTGTTGTTTTACAAGACAACAAGCCTGTAAATTCATTACAGCACCTCCTTCTTAAGCTATTTCTTCCATTTTAGCTACAAGAAGCAAGCTCTATCCATGTACTGCTGATCAACGATGGAGAAAGGCTGAATTCCCCTTTTTCTTCTCTCATACTGTTGATTGTAACTGAGCTCTTCCCTAAGGGACTTGGGTTGAGCAGAGATACATTCCTTCGGGGGGGGTTGCCCATCTTCAACCCTCAATCTTGTCTCCATTACTTTTACATTTTCATGGCTGTAATTTTGTGAGTAATTTTCATTTTCAGCTTTAAGTGTTCATTCTCTTTTATATTAAATCTCGAAAACAAGCAAATATCATAATTGTTAAGCATACTACGTTGTTCGGGGCGTTTACAACAAAGAAATGTGTCCTAGATGACTGCAAGTCCAACACACGATTGGCTCTTGTGTCTACCCTCTTGGGCCTTTGTCTCTCCCTCTACCTAATGTTATCACCGGTACTTGCTAGTAGTCAATAAGGATTGGAGTGACCACTAATGACCAGTATCGGTGATGACGCTAGGTAGAGGGAGATCTTCTCAATTCCTAGCAATAGACTCTTCTCGATTCCTAGCGCTGGTCAGTAGTCACTCCAATCCTAGCGCTGGAATCGAGAAGAGTCCAGATTCAGCTCCTCCACATAGTGGACTGGAGTGTCACTTGGTGGATGGGTCGCCAGTTTATAGGGTTTTCACTGCACCTCCCACTTAGTCAAGATTCGTTTGGGGGATTACGACTCCGCTGGATTGCTAGATTGTCAACCAGCATCGCCTCTATGTCTATGTTTCATTGATTCTTCTATTCCTTGTGCCAGAAAGGTGTTTCAAGTTTATGTATGGCCTTCAGAGGTTCATACAGTCGGTGTCTAAGTGGGTCTGGTCCAAAATTTAAAATTTTTGGAAAAAATCAAGTTTAGCCCAAGGTCCAAATTGCAAGGGCCAAGTGTATAACTCAGACAGGCTGAGTGGCTGAGCGTCGAGTGAAACTAGGCCAAATTAGGACGGTCTGAATGGTTGACGGGCCAAGTGGGTGTTGTGTCCAAGGATCAAGCACTTCCAGATCACATCTATGGATTAAGAAGGTTTGGATATACCTGTAGCGGGCAACAAACTTGTCGGTGGCAAGATCAAAGTGGATCTCTCTCTCTCTCTCTCAATTAGTGCTTGATTTGAGGTGCATAAGTGCTCAAGCTTGAATCTGTTGGTCCCAAAAATGGAACCAAAATGTAGAAGCAAACTCATACTCAATGGAAAAGACCCACGGATTGCTTATTTATTCAAGTGTTTCAAGCAAGCACATATGTCTATCTCTCACCTAGCCGACACGCCTTCGATCCTAGCGGGGTGTAGTGAGCTTACCTCAATGCACGAATGAGTTTCCTCCTCCCTCAAGCACACCAATAGCTCCATGATTCTTGATGCAAACTCAAGCATCCTCAAGCCTCCACCTCCAAGCTCCATCCTCCATAACTACACGCGAGATAAGAGAAGAGAAAATAAGAGAAGAAGAAGAAGGGAGGAGATGGTGGAGAGCTTCACCTCCTTGATCCCTCACCCTTACACAGTCACTCCCTCACACTCTCACACTCCCTCTCTCAAGCACACACAAGCAAGAAAGAACAAGAAGAAGAAGAGAAAGAAGAAAGCTAGTTTTGGCCACACACAAGAATGAGCTCTCATTCACTTTTTAAACTTTATATACATGTCCTAAAATCCTATGGGCACCCATCCCCTTTTTTACATGACCGGCCATTGTGGCAAGGTCCTCTTTTCCATTCCTTTCTACTTGGCCTATTTCTTTAGCCTATGCACATCTTCCCTTTTACAATTTGCACAGGAGGGTGCCTGGCACTCTTTCACAAAAGTTTTTAGGTGCCTTTCACCTAAAAACGTGCTTTTGCTTTTAACTTGATTTTAGAGGCTGCCCTTGCACCTCTGGTTGTTCGTTGTCATGCCTCTTCCATTTCATCCACATTTCACTTCTTTTGCTTCTTTCTCGAGCTGGAGTTAACAGTCAATAGCGAGGTACCCCTTGTATACATAACACACAATACATGCATATATAAGTGAAGATAACAAAGAATAAGGGCAAAATAACTTGACTTTAGATGTTTGCGAAGAGATCTTGGTACATGATTTTGATGTATTCAAGTGTACATGTTGCTTAAGCACAGGAGTAGATTTTTTTTGGAAGAAAAGGGGTTTAAGAAAGAGGTCTACTTGGATCTAGTAGGGTTGTTTCTTAATCTTAGGTTGTACTTGGCTTGAAGTAGGGGGGCTCTTGTGTCTATAAACAAGGAAACAGAAAGGGTGAGAGATTTATAGTGATATCTCTGGGTACTAAGAGGCTACTTATATTAAAAATGACCCATGCAGATGCGTTTTCCTTGGTCAATCTACTCCCCATATTTTTTCATTATCTAAAAGCTATGTGGTATCTATTTTACCCCACAAAAACCTTTCTATAAGGTCTAAATGTTATTTGGCAAAGTGGAAGGTTGTCGAATTACTCTCGGCTTTGGATTGCACACATATTTTGATAAATTTATTCACTTTGAGGATGTCCCATGCTAGTTTATACTCACTTTCCAAAGATTATGTGGACTAAAATTAATTTGTGAAGGAAATTTGCATGTAATTGGTCTTTGGTGATTGTTTTATGCATAAAAGATAGCTGAAATACTTGGGACATCTTGCAAAAAATTCATATGCCTTTGGAAGTGCTAAAACATCATTTTCACATTAGGTTTATATTGGTTTGATATTTAGATAGCCATTGCTTCCCTTTGTGGGGCACTTTGTTTGCAGTCTGTCGATCTATTTTGAGCTTGTTTGTTCGATATACCTTCTTGTTTTTGGTATACATATGTACATACTTTTGTCATTATGGCTTCTTCATCAATTAGGTCATGCATTGTTTAATATTAAAAAAACTTGATGGTACACAATTTTCATATTGGAAAGATTAAATATACAATGTATCGGTCTTGAAGAAGCAAATAAAGCTACTAAAATGAAGTGGGATTAAGCTTAAGGACATGGATCTAGATGTCTAGGATGAACTAGATGAGTTAGTATGCTCTACTATTATATTGACACTCTCAAAGCTCGTGTATATTAATGTGAAAGACATGACATGTGCATATGGTATATGGAAAAATCTTGGTGACTTGTATAAAAAAGAAGGTGCAACCTTGCTAATTGATTGGCTGAAAAAACTCATTGATCTCTACATGGAGGAGAGGGCTTCAATATCTAATCATCTCAATAAGTTTAATACTATTTTTAGCTAACTGGCATCCCAAAATATTGTCTTTCATAAATCATTGAAGGCCATGTTCTTGCTAGTCCACCTTGCCTGAGAGTTGGGATACTTTCAGAACTACCATTAGTAACTCCACACTTGGAAGTGGTATTATGAGCACTAATATTGAGAGTAGCTTACTCATCTAGATGGTGAATAGAAAGAACAATGTAGGGTCAAAGAGCTCTAATGTACTTATGGTGAGAGGAATATCAAATACTAGGGAAATTATCAGGAGAGAGGTAAATCAAGAAGCAAGTCACATAGCAAGAAGGATGTAGATTGCTATATTTATAACAAGAAGGGACACAAAAAAAAGGATTACTATAAGTGAAAGAATAAGAAAAAAAGACAAGAAGAAAATAAAGATGATGGGAAAAAGAAAAGCAAGGTAAAAACTTAGGAGATTAATATGGTGATATCTTGTTTTTTGTATCCTCTTTTGATGATGCATACTTGGTTACCACGGATAATGGCATGTCTTAGAATTGGCTTATGGATTCTAGAGCATAATTTCATGTTACTCCAAATAAGAAGTGGTTCTCTACTTATGATGTTGAAAAAACACAATGCATGAGTTTTGGAAACAACTATGCATGTAACATTGTTGGCATTGGGGATATATATTTTTCATAATTTGCCAAATGGTTCTTTTTTTGTCTTATGGAATGTACAACATATTCTAGACTTTATAAAAATTGTGATTAGTACTTGACAACTTGATAATTGTGGTTGTAGAGTGATCTTTGATTATCATATGTAGAAGATTTGTAAGGGATCTCTTGTTGTGGATAAAGAGCTAAAATTTAGTACTTTTTATCATTTATATGTTTTTGGTGTTAAAGAACATGTTATAACTATCTTGCTAAATTGCCATATATTTCTTTATGATATCACCATTTGGGACATATATCAGTTACACTAAAATGAAATCTTTGTGTCTTTTGAATTATCTTCCTTGTCTAAATTATTCTGATCTTAGTTTTTGTAAGCATTGTCTCTTTGGAAAGCAAACAAAAATGTTACATAAGAGAAGTAGTGGGAGTAGAAGATTAGAATATCTAGAATTGGTTTATAGCAATTTTTGTGGGCCAATATCCAAGGTTTCGTTGGGTGGAGTATTGTACTTTGTCACTTTTATAGATGATGCAACAATGAAGGTTTGGAATTATCTCCTTTGCAAGAAAAGTGATGTGTTGAATGCATTTCAAAACTTCATAACATTTGCAAAGAATCGGTCAAGCAAGAAACTAAAATGCTTGAGGACCGATAATGATGAAGAGTACACCTCTCATGACTTTATGGACTTTTTTGAAATCCATGGTATCAAGAGAGAGTTGACATCTCTTGAGAATCTTGCTTAAAATGGTATTTCTTAGAAGATGTTGAGATGGCAAGCTCAACACATGCAGACATTGATGATGGATCTCTTGGTTAGATAGGTCCACACATCTACACTTAGCATTTTAGTGGTCTTTATAATCCTCACATAGCTATCACTTATCATATTTGATAAATTACACCTACCTATAGCTAGTATAGTTATAACACTAGTTGATTAGTATAGTTAATTATGCATTGTTTGACTTAATATGCCACTTTTCTTTATGTTGTATCTTATCATCAATACTTTGTGTACATTTCATTATATGTAGAAGAAATAAGAAAAAACAACAAGAAAATGTTTTGGCCTCCATCTTTCTTCTTGTGCTCTTGAGTGAGCTTCCTCTTGTATGTATTGTGGATTCAGTGCAGTAGCTCAAGCAAGTCCCCTTACCTTATGATTCGTGACATGATATCAAAGCGGCACCACTGAGAAGGGTTAGTTTTGAAGGCTGAAGTGAAGGAGAAGGAGAAATGGTTCAAGAAAGCACGCAATCAATAAGAAGCTCTCCCATTCTTTCTCTCTTTCCCTTGGATAGTGCTTTTGGAGTCATCGAAAGTAGGGTAGAGCAAAAATCTCAAATTGCTATGAGATTCAATGAGCAACCAAAATGGTGTGTATTTTACATATAAGTACTTCAGATCTTGCCACTGTCTTTTTGGTCATTTGAGGCCATTTCGAGCCCCATTTTAGCTTTGTAGATTGCAGATGACAACCACAAGAGTCTCCTACTCATGGTTTGGTTGATAGACCTTGGAGTGGCAGATTGAGGTCATAGTTTACTCCACCAAGTACATCATAACTGTCAAGAAAAGGTATCGAGAAAGTTGGGGACTCATCTATTGTGACAAATGTATCTTTAGGCTTCTCTCATATTGAAGGTGATTCATATTACTTTGAGAAGAGCTTAAATGAGGAGTTTTGAATTCTGTCTATTAAAACACTTGGCATGCGAAAGGCACAAGAGGATGCTAAAGCATCTAGTAGTGATCTAGGTCCATGCATGTCACAACTCTATAGAAACAGAATTTGTATCCTTTTTCATTAATTTGTCTATATAATGATTTATTAAATTTATTTCCTTTGCACTAATTAGATATAAAGAAAAGTGCATTGGAGCTGGCCACTGATGAGTGGTCACAGGTTATGGTGGACCCACACAGTGGGTTAGAGAAAAGATAGTTCACACTTCCACCTATATGACCCGATTGGGCGCCTGTGACTAGAACTCACGCATATCAGGGTTAGACTTGCACACAGAAAGGATTGATGCCTTGAAGTGTGGGCTAGATCCACTAGAACAGACAGTTACAATCAACAAGATGGCATGATCATGAAATGCTTGTATAATGTGCATGTGTGGGCTGAAAGCTTGAAATGCACATTTCTTTGCATAGGAAAGTCACATGAAGATTCGGATACCATTTTTGCGATGTACACGGAAAAAGCTTTCATATGACACCCATATTGGGGGGGTCCCTAAATTTTAGGAGATCCCTAAATTTTAGGAGGTCCCTAAAATTTAGGAGCCTCGAATTAGCCTAAAAATGGTAGTCCTAAAAAATAGGGATGTCATTCTAAAAATAGTAGGTTCTGTACTCTGACTGTGCTTACTAAATTTGGTTGTTTCTATTCTTGACAGTATTCAACCCAAAAAGGAAGGCCATAGAGAAGAGACAAGTGTCAAGACACTTGTCACACAAGTTTCCAAGTGTCCCACCACTTGTCACATCTCATGACATGTGGCTGGACACTTGTCTTGTGCTACTCCACTTTCCCCTTTTGTACTAGCTCTCCCCTCTCCTATAAATAAGAGCTCGTTTTTCTTCATTCAACATCATTTTTCTTTGCTGTAAACTCATGTACAACACCCACAGATAGCCAGAAACTGGCCCCATCCATCCCCATCATCATCCCCCACTTCTCCATTATCAAATTCCTCCATATTCCCTCTTCTATCACTGTTGTTTTACAAGACAGCAAGCCTGTAAATTCATTACAACACCTCCTTCTCGAGCTCTTTCTTCCATTTTAGCTACAAGAAGCGAGCCCTATCCATGTACTGCTGATCAACGATGGAGAAAGGCTGATTTTCCCTTTTTCTTCTTTCATACTGTAAAGAAATCAGTTCTTATCATTGCATAATAGATAATGCATGTGTGTTTGTACATCTTTGCATGATCTTGTGAGAGTGAGAATTACTTCTTCTCACTCTCAGGTTGATTGTAACTGAGCTCTTCCCTAAGGGACTTGGGTTGAGCAGAAATACATTCCTTCGGGGGGGGTTGCCCATCTTCAACCCTCAATCTTGTCTCCATTACTTTTACATTTTCATGGCTGTAATTTTGTGAGTAATTTTCATTTTCAGCTTTAAGTGTTCATTCTCTTTTATATTAAATCTCGAAAACAAGAGAATATCATAATTGTTAAGCATACTACGTTGTTCGGGGCGTTTACAGTGGTATCAGAGCTTTGGCTCGGTCCTCACCCCCAACACTGGTAGTGCTTACAACTATAAGTTTGTTTGTTTTCAGCCCTTGCATTGAGTGCGTGAGCATTTTTTTTTTCTTTAGTCTCAATGGATCAATCGAGTGCTATCCTTCAAGCCATTCAAAGTCTTAGAGAGGAGAATCAGCAAATTCGTGAGCAACTTCTCAAACTAGAAAAAGTTGAGAATCCCAAAGAATTCAAGGAAAGAAGCCCATCTACTTCAAGGAGACAAAGCCATACCAATGAAAGGAGCCGATCAAGAAGTCCAACTATTTCTAAAAGGCAGTCCCATTCTACTTCAAGACAAAGAAAGAGATCGCGTCGAAACTCATCCTCTTCTTCAAAGTCATCTGGCGCCTATTCTGATGGATCCTCTTCTAGTAATGAAGAGTCACACCCTTCTCATGGAAGACCTCATCATCGTCAAAGGCGTCGACATTCTTCACCCTCGTCTCCATCTTCATCCCCATCAAGCACTTCATCATCTTCAACCTCAATATCCGAGCATGGACGAAGGCATAAGAAGAAGAAGAAGACTAAGTCACTATCTCAACTTGAAAAGAAGATCAAGTTCAGTATGTATGATGGTTCCCGAAATCCTGATCTTCTTCTGAAGTTTATTCGTCAATTTCAAATTTTGTATGGTCGTGACAAGTATAAAGAAAAAGAAAAGATTAAGTTTGCAGCTTTACATTTAACCGACTTAGCCCATACTTGGTGGACGGGGTTGGAATATGATCATGCTGCCCCAAAATCATGGCGGTCCTTTGTTCGCCTGATACAAAGCCAATTTCTTCCTGTTCATTTCAAAAGAGATGTAAAAATGGAATGGGATCGGCTTTGGCAAAGGAAAAATGAGTCACTTGGTGACTATACCAAGAGATTTTGGGAGCTACTTTTGAAGGTCCAACATTTCAAGAAGATCAGCAGTTCGGAAAAGCTTAGGAAGTTTCAAGGAGGTTTGCATTTTAAACTTCGTACTGCTCTTAATCATTATCATTGTTCTAGTCTCAGGGAACTCATTGACCATGCTGAGACATGGGAAATGGAGCACAATGGCAACAAATCATTCCAAAAGAATGATAATAAGAGAGTAGCTGATGATGAGGAGTATTCAGCCCCAAATGAAGGACAAAAACAGTGGAAAAAGCAGCCATCAAATCAAAAGAAGATGAAGCCCTATGCACCTCCTAATGCTCCTCAATTTCGCTCCAATCTATACCCACAAGCAAAGCAAATTTTCGAAGAAGAAAAGCAACGCTTCATGAAAGAAGGGAAGTGCTTTAAATGTGGACAAACAGGCCACATAGCGAAGCAATGTCCAAACAAGGGACAAAGCAAGGTTTCTGACAACAAGCCTAAGTCGCCAGTGAAAATCAATGCTATCAGTGATGTAGTTGCAAACACAACTCACACTCCAGAGACGCGCAAATTATTAAAAGCTTGGGGACAGTTGCAAGGTAAGCAAGCACTATTCTTGATAGATCTTGGGGTGAATGAAAATATTATTTCCTTGCAATTAGCTAAAGAGCTTGGATTAAAGAATGAAGAGATGGACACTCCGGTAGAAGTTCGCCAAGCTTTAAATGTTGATGAAGGTGACACAATGAAGACTGTGATACCCTACATTGGCAAGCTCAAGTTTCAAATTCAAGGCTATAGTGACGAAGATACCTTCTGTATCGGAGACCTTGATGGTTGCGATGTGATTCTTGGCATGCCCTGGAATCATAGAATAGATTCAACCATCTTCTCTCAGAAAAAGAAGGTAGAACTCACCAACAAAGGCAAGAAGTACGAGATCCAAGCTGGAGTTTCTGGAGACACCATACCTATGGTAAGCCATATGCAAGTCTCTAGAGCAATTAAGGATTGTGTTCAATGCTGTCTGCTTTATGTCACTGATGTAAAAGATAATATGAATGCTGAAAACCAAGAGCAACTTCAGCTCTTGGAAAAGTATAAAGATTGTTTTTTGGAAGATCTTCCTTATCAGCTTCCCCCAGAAAGGCCAGAAGACCATCATATTGATATTATCCCGGGCAGTTCTCCTCCTAATATAGCACCATACCGTGTGAGCCGTCCTCAACAAGAAGAAATCAGAAAGCAAGTCGAAGACCTACTGAACCGTGGGCTAATTAGGCCAAGTAGCTCACCATTTTGTTCACCGGTTCTTCTTGTTCAAAAGAAAGATGGCACATTCAGGATGTACATTGATTATCGAGCCCTCAACAAAATCACCGTGAAGAATCGGTTTTCTATTCCCAGAATTGACGACATTTTGGATCGTCTAGGAGGCTCAAAGGTTTTCAGCCGCATTGATTTAAAGAGTGGTTATCATCAAATTAGGGTAATACCACAATATGTACACAAAACTGCTTTCCGCACTTCATACGGTCTTTATGAATTCTTGGTGGTTCCTTTCGGATTAACCAATGCACCAGCCACCTTTAATCGAATGATGGAGCGCATCTTTAGAGAGCATCGACAATATGTCGGTACTTTCTTTGATGATATTCTTGTCTTTAGCAAGAATGAAGAGGAGCATCATCAACACTTGGAAATTGTTCTACAATTACTACAACAAAATCAACTCTTGGTAAATGGTAAAAAGAGTGAATTTTTCATGCATAAAATAAATTACCTTGGGCATGTCATCTCTTTTGAAGGGATTCAGATGGATCCTGAAAAGATCAGGATAATCCAAGAATGGCCTCATCTTCGTGATGTACATGAGGTCCGATCGTTTCTTGGCTTATGTTCTTATTACCGCCGCTTCATCAAGCATTTTGCACATATGGCTTCTCCACTTCATGACCTTACAAAGAAGAAGATCTCTTTCCAATGGAAGGAAAAAGAGAAGGCAGCCTTCACAAGGCTGAAAACAGCTCTTACTTCTGGACCTGTTCTTATCATTCCAGATCTGGTAAAACCATTTGTGATGGAAGCAGATGCTTGCGGTGATTGTATTGGTGCAGTGCTAAATCAAGAAGGCCATGCCGTAGCCTTTGAAAGCCGCCGTCTAAATGATGTGGAGAAAAGGTATGACATTTATGAAAAGGAGCTCTTAGCTGTGGTTCATGCTTTAAAGATATGGAAACATTATCTTTTAGGCAATGAATTCCTTATTAAAACCGATCATCAAAGCTTGAAGTATTTCAAGACTCAAAAGCATTTGCAGGAGAAACATGCAAGATGGGAAAATTTCTTGTCTATGTTTCATTTTCAAATTATGTACACTCCAGGGAAACAAAATGTAGTTGCTGATGCACTTTCTAGAGTGCCTCGCATTGCAACTATTACAGTGGCTCATCATGAAGATTTTCAAACGATGAAGAATACTTATGATGAAGATACTGATTTTGCAGCAATTTGGTCAAATTTACAGCAAGGAGGTTCTCATCCAGATTATTCCATCAAAGATGGTTACCTTCTCATGAACAATCGCCTTTGTGTCACTCTTCCTGTTCGACAAAAGGTGCTTAAAGAAAGTCATGAACCCCCTTATGCAGGGCATAGAGGGAGGGCAGCCACTCTAAGTGCAATTGAGCGCTACTTTTATTGGCCAACATTACGAAAAGATACACATAACTTCATCGAGGCTTGTCTAGTATGCCAAAAATCCAAATATGATAGGCAGAAGATTCCAGGATTGTTGCAACCTCTTCCAGTGCCCAAAGATCTATGGGAATCTATCACAATGGATTTCATCTCAGGTATTCCAAGAACACCTCAAGGTCATGATATGATTTGGGTCATAATTGATAGATTCAGCAAACAATCACATTTTATTCCATGTCATAAAACATTGAAATCCGCACAAGCTGCAAGACTTTTCATTCAACATATCTTCAGATTACATGGTATGCCTTCTGAGATCATTTCAGATAGAGACTCCAAATTCACAAGTAACTTTTGGCGTGCTTTATTTGAGAATTTGGGAACCACTTTAAAGTTCTCCTCAGCTTTTCATCCTCAAACTGACGGCCAAACAGAGGTGATGAATCTCACTCTTTTGGATATGTTGAAAGCTTATGTTAGTGAACATAAGTCACAATGGGAGAAATATCTTCCATTATTGGAGTTTGCTTACAACAATACAGTGCACTCATCCACAGGGAAAGCTCCAAATGAAATAGTACAGGGTAAAGTGATTCCTCCTCCAATTATTCGCACTAAAGATAAGATTTTTGCTGCTGATGAGTTTGCTTCAGATTTAAAAACCGCAATGGATCAAGTTCGAGCCACTATCAAAGTTTCCCAAGAGCGACAAAAGAAGCAAGCAGATAAACGAAGAAGACCTTTGGCTTTTGAAAAAGGTCAATATGTCTTGCTAAAGTTTGATAAAAGCAGGCTCAAACAAGGTTCTGGTCAAAATTCATCTTTTCCAAAGCTCTCCAGTAGATACTTTGGACCCTTCAAAGTGATTGAGAAAATAAATGAAGTTTCTTATCGACTTGAGCTTCCTGCTCATTGGAAAATACACAATGCTTTTCATGTAAGTTTGCTAAAACCTTACATAGGACCAGAACCAAAGGAACCCATTACTGAAGATCCCCCAGAAGTTGAAGAAACAGAGCAACTCTTGGAACCTGAAAATATTTTGTTTCTCAAGGATCGAACCACGAGAAGTGGCCTTGTGACACGAAAATTCTTACTAAAATTCAAGAATCTACCCACAACAGATGCACAGTGGGTAGATGAAAAATTCATGAAGGATTACCCAAATATTCTACAGCAATATCAAGAAGCTTTTCAGCTGAGGACAGCTGAATAAAAGCCAGAGGGCTGTCACAACTCTATAGAAACAGAATTTGTATCCTTTTTCATTAATTTGTCTATATAATGATTTATTAAATTTATTTCCTTTGCACTAATTAGATATAAAGAAAAGTGCATTGGAGCTGGCCACTGATGAGTGGTCACAGGTTATGGTGGACCCACACAGTGGGTTAGAGAAAAGATAGTTCACACTTCCACCTATATGACCCGATTGGGCGCCTGTGACTAGAACTCATGCATATCAGGGTTAGACTCGCACACAGAAAGGATTGATGCCTTGAAGTGTGGGCTAGATCCACTAGAACAGACAGTTACAATCAACAAGATGGCATGATCATGAAATGCTTGTATAATGTGCATGTGTGGGCTGAAAGCTTGAAATGCACATTTCTTTGCATAGGAAAGTCACATGAAGATTCGGATACCATTTTTGCGATGTATACGGAAAAAGCTTTCATATGACACCCATATTGGGGGGGTCCCTAAATTTTAGGAGATCCCTAAATTTTAGGAGGTCCCTAAAATTTAGGAGCCTCGAATTAGCCTAAAAATGCTAGTCCTAAAAAATAGGGATGTCATTCTAAAAATAGTAAGTTCTGTACTCTGACTGTGCTTACTAAATTTGGTTGTTTCTATTCTTGACAGTATTCAACCCAAAAAGGAAGGCCATAGAGAAGAGACAAGTGTCAAGACACTTGTCACACAAGTTTCCAAGTGTCCCACCACTTGTCACATCTCATGACATGTGGCTGGACACTTGTCTTGTGCTACTCCACTTTCCCCTTTTGTACTAGCTCTCCCCTCTCCTATAAATAAGAGCTCGTTTTTCTTCATTGATAATCATTTTTCTTTGCTATAAACTCATGTACAGCACCCACAGATAGCCAGAAACTGGCCCCATCCATCCCCATCATCATCCCCTACTTCTTCATTATCAAATTCCTCCATATTCCCTCTTCTATCACTGCTGTTTACAGGACAGCAAGCCTGTAAATTCATCACAACACCTCCTTCTCGAGCTCTTTCTTCCATTTTAGCTACAAGAAGCGAGCCCTATCCATGTACTGCTGATCAACGATGGAGAAAGGCTGATTTTTCCTTTTTCTTCTTTCATACTGTAAAGAAATCAGTTCTTATCATTGCATAATAGATAATGCATGTGTGTTTGTACATCTTTGCATGATCTTGTGAGAGTGAGAATTACTTCTTCTCACTCTCAGGTTGATTGTAACTGAGCTCTTCCCTAAGGGACTTGGGTTGAGCAGAAATACATTCCTTCGGGGGGGGGGGGTTGCCCATCTTCAACCCTCAATCTTGTCTCCATTACTTTTACATTTTCATGGCTGTAATTTTGTGAGTAATTTTCATTTTCAGCTTTAAGTGTTCATTCTCTTTTATATTAAATCTCGAAAACAAGCGAATATCATAATTGTTAAGCATACTACGTTGTTCGGGGCGTTTACAATGCAAGTCAAGTAGAGTGAGCAATCCAACACAACAATTGGCATATAATAGCTATGTAGCTTATCACTATGCATACATGGCTAAGGCTTTGTAGGATGTGGAACCCACTTGTTTTGAGGATGCAGTGGGTAATGAGTATTGGGATCATACTATGGATGAAGAAATGGCTGCACTTATGAATAATGAATGACACATGGGAGTTAGGGGCCCTCACATGAAGGCAAGAAAGCTATTGATTACAAATGGGTTTACAAGGTCATAAGTCACATGGATCTATTGAGCACTATAAGGCATGACTAGTTGCCAAAGAGTATGCGCAGACTCATGGTATTGATTATGAGGAGACTTTTGCTCCATTGGCTAAAATGGCCAATATAAGGGTTGTCATAATAGTGGCTACATCAAAAGGTTGGATCATGCATTAAATAGATGCTAAGAATGCCTTCATACATGGGGAGTTGCAAGAGGAAGTTTATGTGGAGCAACCACCTGGTTATGTGAATCAAAATCATCTAGATTATGTATGCGTGCTTTGTTAGGCCTTGTATGGGCTGAAGCAAGCACCTAGGGCATGGCATGATAGGATTTCAGAATGCCTTGTCAACATTTGATTTTGCAAAGTGCATGCTAATCACTCACTCTATTTATGTGAAAGTGATGCAGATATTGTGGTGATTACTATATATGTGGATGATTTGATCCTTGTGGGTGATAGGGTGAGATAGAGATTGACAATGTGAAGGACTTCTCAAGACTAAATTTGAGATGAAGGATTTGAAAGACCTGTGCTATTTTCTTGGCATAGAGATAGTCAAGACTCTAGAGGATATATGATTATCACAGAGATAGTAGGCATTGGATATATTAAAGAAGTATGGTATGGTTCATTCCAACCCTATTTCTATATCCTTGGATGTTAATGCTAAGCTTAGTGTACATGAGGGTGACTTGATTGAGGATGTCTCTATGTATCGAAAGATTTGCAACAACCTTATCTATTTGACAATCACTAGGGAAAACCTATACTACACTATTGGCTTGAAGAGTCGATTTTATGCAGCTTCCATGAAAGCCACATTTGAATACAGTGAGGTGCACATTGCTCCATGTCATAGACTATGCCTTATTCTATGGTGTAGGTGTACCATTGGACTTGCATGGTTACATAGATGTTGATTGGACTGATAGTATTTTAGAATGAGATCTACCAATGGTTTTATGTTTTCCTTTGGGAGTGTTGCTATTACTTGGAGCAACAAGAAATAGTTAGTACAGAGGCAAAGTATAGGGTTTTTTCAATTGCAGCATGTGAGGTAGCTTGGTTACATAAGCTACTTGGTGATTTGGGGATGCAGGTGGATAAGAATGTTATCATCTATTGTGATAACCTTATTAGCATTCAATTGGCTAGTAATCCAGTGTATCATGTGCGGACCAAACACATAGAGGTCTTATTATTTCATTCAGAAGCAGATTCTGGCAAGTGATATGGACTTGCTTTATGTCAACATAGAGGATCAAGCTACTGTCATGTTCACTGAGGCCTTGGGATCTAATAAACTTCAACACCTCAGGACTATGCTTGGAGTTCACGAGCTCATGCTAAGCTAGAGGAGAAGTGTTGAGATGTCAAGCTCTATATAAGTTGGCATCCAGTACATATCTTAGTGATGTGGTAGGATATTATTCACTAGCATGTTAGGTGATCAACATGAGAATACACCAGTGATTCTACAGTTGACCAAGGATGGGCTACACCCACGTAGTCCATCCTTGTTTATGGCACTTTCATTATGCTACCTCTTCTTTCCCTAGCAGGTTCACCCTTAGCGACTGCATGTACATATGTGGTACTTTCATATCGGTCTTTTATCATATTGTAGACTTAGTTCTTTTTTTGTATGTAGAAGAAGAAGAAGAAGAAGCAGAATAAAATTTCAACCCTATCTCTCTATATGCTCAAATATCCATTGCTTTTGTGTGTGTGCTCTTGGTTTCTTCACCTCTTCCCCCTCTTTTCTATTTTCGCTCTATAGGTGGTAATCAAGGTAAGAAAGAAGCATATGCCATACTTGAAGCTTAGAAAATGCAATAAAGAGGCAAGTGTTAGAACGAGTCCAGAGGTACGTGAGAAGAGAGAAGGCAAAAATCAAAGCTGAAAACGTGCTTGCAACAAAAGCCTCCTTTGATGCCCTAAAAGCACTCTTTACAAAAGTCCCCATGGCAACTCAAGGTCCCCTTCCTAGTCAGATTCGTCCTGGAAACATTGATGACAGGCCAATAAATGTAGTCCCATTGCCAATTTTTAAGGGAGAGTACAATGAAGACCCTGATCTTCATGTAGCAGAGTTCATGGTAGCATGTGTGGCTAACAATGCCAGAACCCCTGAGCATTGGTTAGCAATATTCCTCGCCACTTTCAAAGGCGCAGCGTTTCAGTGGTATGAGAGACAAGCAGCAGGAACTTTTGGCACATGAATGGGATGACCTGAAGTTGGCCTTCCTCACTAAATTCAGGCGTGAAGGTTTTGAAGAGTGGACGCGAGAGGAGTTTATGAACCTAAGTCAATCCTCTGGAGAAAGAGTAGAAGCTTATGTCTCACGAATGGAATCCATCCTGAAGAGATGGACTAACCATCATCTAGACGAAGGCATTCAAAAAGGAGTGTTTCTCAGAGGCCTACAACCAGAAGTTTGCAAGTTTGTGGAATTGAGAAGACCAGTCAATCTCCAAGCTGCAGTGGAAGGTGCAAGGTTGTATGACGAAGTTGAAGCAAGGCTATCAATGACTCTAGGAAGAGGAGTCTTACCTCCTCCCATGCCTGGAATGGTATACCCACCAAATGCAGTCCTAGGGAAAGTTCTCTACCCCTATCCCTAGATGCAAACAGTGTCGTAGTATAATGCACCTAATCCAGTGTGGTCACCGCAGACGACAGTGCCTCAAATGATGGTTCAACCACAACAACAGTGGCCTCAAACAGTTCCTCCAATGGCGACTCTCAACAACCCCAAGTCTCAGCAGGAGCTCTGAATTAGAGCCAGAACAAGGACTTTTTGGATCGACCCAACCAGTTTATACAGTAATTATAGAAGCTTCCCAAAATCCTACTACAAGCACTTCAGGAGGTGAAAATCTGAAGGACTACTTATCCAACTCAGTTGCAAGTATCAAGAAAGAGCTTCTAGATGTGATTACGAGTAGCTACAGATGCTGAAGGTGAATACTGCCAATATATCCACTCCTGTGGGAGCTGGAAGAGATGTGATGCACTCTAATACATGGTGCGGAAAGTTTCATCAAGCGGGACATTTAGCCACTGAATGTACCCGAAAACCAACCATTCTTGGAGCCTTCTGTTCCTATTGTTTGCGGAAGAACCATACAGAAGATATTTGCTCTCTGAAAGAGATGCATGAACGAAGACAAAAGGATGAAAATGCAAGATTCACTTGCTAGAATCCAAAATGACAACATAGGATATTGGACCAAATCCTAGGGAGTTTGGTCCTAATTTTAGTCCAAGGAGGTTTCCCTCTCAAAGTTACAGAGGACGATAGTCTGGCGGTGGTTAGAGATCAGAGGTGGAATGTTATAGGTGTGGAGAAAAGGGTCATATCTCCCCAAATTGTCCAAACCCTAGACGATCCATGGATTACAAGCCCTTATGCAGCCGATGCAAAGGAGAAGGACACACTGCAAAGGATTGTCCAAGTCCAGCCCTTGTAAAGGCCAATGGCACTGATAGCCAATAGAAGGTACAAGAGGCTGCCTCCAATTTGGTAGAGTTGGAAGTTGCTGCTGTTACGTGCACCGAGAAGAAGGAACCAGTTGTTCAGAATGAAAATAATTCTCTTGCCAAGACTGTGAAGTTCAACCTGCCCACAGAGGGACAGAGCAGTACAGGACATAACAGTGCAGTATAGAGCATTGTAGTGCCATAGAGAGTTACAGAGATAGTCCTAGAGACAGGACCAGAGGTCCAGGAGATAGATGAAATAGAAGCACTTCCAGAAACAAAAGAAGTGCCAATGCTGCAATTATTAGAAGAAAAAGGAAAGATGAAAATGGGTGTAGCCCCATTCCCCAGCAGGCTGGAGAAGCCTATGGATCCTATAAAAGATTATGACTTGGTCAAAGACCTAGACACTTTTAAACCAAACCTAACATTCTGACAGTTGTTGATGCTGTCTCCTAGCTGCCAAAAGAAATTCAAAAGCATCTTGACAAGAAGATGTGGGACTAAGGATCGCTCCTTCAACAGCGACCAAGACCAATAAGGCCCCAGAGCCTGTAAAAGAAGTAGATGCCTTCCTAGATCTTGGAACCCCAGAGATTAGTGTATAGATAGAAGAATGCTTTATTTCAGATGCATTGATTGATGGAGACTCATCAGTAAACATAATGACGGATGTGACAATGAAGGACTTAGGGTTGTAAGGAATTCATCCTACACAGTGGCTTATCAGATTGGCGGACCAAAGCAGAATTAAGCCGTTGGGCATCCTCCCATATGTAAAAACAACCCTTGCAGGAAGAGACTATTGGCTGACATATTTGGTGGTCAAACCAAATTCTTATGGGACCTCATACCCTCTGATGTTGGAAAGACCTTGGCTTTTTGAAGTGAGAGCTAGGACGGACTGGTTCAAAGGAATCCTAACCCTAGGCAGAGGACCCAACAAAGCCGTGTTAAGGCTGTATAGATCACAAAAGGGCAATGGATCCATAGCCATCAAAGTCATAACTGACTCCTCCAACGAGGTAACAGATGGTACATCAGGAGAGAAAGAGGCTGTTAAGCAGATCTTTCCTAAGAAAACAGAGGCACAGTCCCTAACAGTGGGCACTATAAGCCAACTGCCAAGGGAAGTAAAATCCTTATCCATGGGTGAATACCTCCTGCCTCAACTAGAATTAACCTCTGAAATCACCTCTAACAGTGAAATAGAAGCATGGATGTACTATTCTCCCTATTACATGACAGTCACAGAGACAGAGCAGAGGCAAAATAGATATAGAGCAGATAAAGAGACAGAGTAGAGACAGTACAGTTACAGAGCAAAGACAGAATAGAGGCAGAACAGAGACAGTCACAGAGATAGTAACAGACACAGAGCTAGAGCCAGAGCCAGAGGCAGAAGCAGAGTCAGAAGCTGTGATAGAAGCAGAAGCAGATGCAGAGGCAAAAGATCTATTCTTCTCTTACAGAGCCTCTACAGAAGCAGAGACAGAGCCTTCAGAGGAAGAGGATAAAAATGATGAGGAAAAAAACAAAGTAGGTTATGAAAGTGCAGATGAAGAATTTCCTCTGATAGTGGATGATCTTGTTGATGTCCCTACAGAGACCTCAGAGGCCGAAGATCTCAGGGTAGTGGATGGAATGACCATGGTTCCATTTGGGTTGGCTAATGGACCACAAAGTATGCAGAATCTGTATAATCAATGGATTAAAAGCATAAAAATTACATTCACTAGTGGCTCCTGTCGCCCTGACTGTTCAGTCCAAAGAAAAGATAATGATGATGCTCCTTGTCAACAGAAGCCAAAGCCCTTAGAGCCCCGTCATCTAAAAGGTTTGTGCTATGTGACATTCCTGGAGACATCCTCTGAAGATGAATACCTAAGTCCAGAAGAAATCACCACTCACACAGAAGTAAACAAAGCTCTGATACCCTTCCAGCAACCTCAACAGACGAATGAGTCATCTGTTCAGAAGGAGGACACTGGTTCTAGCGGAACATCAGACGAGGATACTACTCTCTTGAAAGTGTCGGACCTCTATTAGAAGCAATCCCTGGAAAATTTATCCGCGAAGTGGAAGGTGAAAGACAAGTAACATTCCTGGATACTGACGGTACTGAATGTCACCTGAAAGTGGGTCTCAATCTTCTAGAAGAAGAACTAGTGGTCTTGCGAGACTTACTAAAAAAGAACTTAGATGTGTTTGCTTGGTCGTACAAAGACCTAAAAGGGATTGATCCCACAATATGCCAACATCACATTGATCTAGAGCCTGATGCCAAACCTGTAAGGCAAAGACAAAGGCGCATGAATCCTAATTATTTTGCTCTGGTGAAGGCTGAATTATTGAAACTTCTTGAAGCCGAGTTCATTTAACCCGTGGCTAATAGTGAATGGGTTTTTCCCATTGTGGTTGTACCCAAGAAGAACGGGAAACTTCGAATATGTCTCAACTTTCGGAAGCTGAATTCAAAGACAAAGAAGGATCACTTCTCTATCCCTTTTACAGATCAACTGTTGGACACAATGGTAGGCCATGAGCTGTATTCCCTCTTGAATGAATTCAGTGGATATAACCAAGTCCAAATTGCAGAAGAGGACCAATCTAAAACAACCTTCACCACAGAATGGGGGACCTATGCCTATAGAGTGATGCCATTTGGGCTCTGTAATGCTCCTCCACCTTCCAACGAGTAATGATGGCGGCCTTCTAGAATCATCTGCATGATTTCATTGAGGTGTATCTTGATGATTTCTGTGTCTATAGTTTGATCCAAGAGCACTAGGGACACCTAGAGCAATGTTTTGATAGATACTGAGAGTATGGGATTTCTCTCAACTTCGACAAATGTGTCTTTGGCGTCTCCTCAGGAGTTCTTTTGGGCCATATTGTCTTGGTACAAGGGATTGCAACAGACTCCGCGAAGATTGAGAAGATCGCCGCCTTGACAGCACCAACAACCCTCAAGCAATTGAGAGGATTTCTTGGCCATGTGGGCTACTACAGAAGATTTATTGCACATTTTGCAACCAAGGCAGCCCCTCTACGCAAGCTCCTAAGGAAAGATGCGGATTTCCTTTGGACTGATGACTATGAAGAAGCCTTTAATGCCCTAAAACAATGCCTTATCCAAGCACCTATCTTGCAGCCTCTTGACTGGATGAAGGAGTTCCATGTGCACACTGATGCATCGATTGAAGGGCTAGGTGCTATCCTATGTCAAAAGGGCCCCTCTAAATTAGATCAACCAATATATTATGCAAGCCAAAAGGTCACTGATAGGGAACGGAACTACACAATGACAGAGCTTGAGTGCTTGGCAATGGTGTTTGCACTAGAGAAGTTTAGACACTATCTACTGTCAACACATTTCAAGTTCTACGTAGATCATGAAGCCTTGTCTTTCCTGATGAACAAAGCGGATGCTAAAGGATGACTGATGAGATAGTTACTCCTATTCCAAGAGTTCGATTTTGAAGTGGTCACTAAGTGTGGCCGTTTCCATGTCCTAGCTAATCATCTATCACGGATCCCTCAACCAGAAGAAGAGGAACAGGATGATCCAGACCTTCCTGATGCTTCCTTATTTCTAGTTGAAATAGTTACTCCCTAGTATGCAGACATAGCCAATCTCCTAGCAACTCAACAGTATCCTCCTGGCATCTCAAGTCGTGAGAAGAAGAAGCTTCTGCTAGAATCAGCCCCCTACACCTTGCTAGGCGGTGCACTGTACAAGAGAGGCAAAGATGAAGTGATGTGAAGATGTGTTGTAGGGGATGAAATTGGCATAGTATTGAAAGCATGCTATGACGAACCATGTGGTGGACACTTCGCAGGAGAAGCGACAGCCAGGAAGGCTCTGCTAGCAGTATACTGGTGGCCGACCCTCCACAAGGATACATATGATTACTACAAAAGATGTGATGCTTGTCAGTGAATGGGGAAACCCACTAAAACAAGTGCCATGCCACTACAACACATTCTTTTCCTAAAGCCGTTTGAGAAGTGGGGGATTGATTTTGTGGGTCCCATTGATCCACCTATCAGAGGGAAGCAGAACAGATACATCTTAGTATGTACGGATTATGTCACAAAGTGGTGTGAAGCTAAAGCCCTGAAGCGGGACGATGGTAACAGCATAGCCCTGTTCATGTACGAGAATATTATCACCCCTTTTGGCAGTCCCCTTGAGCTGGTGAGTGACAGAGGCACTCATTTCCTTAACAAAATCATGGAGGAGTTGACAGAGATGTATAAGATCCGCTATCGTAAGTCCACTCCTTATTACCCCAGAGCCAATGGCCAAGTTGAATTTACCAATCGCATCCTCTGCTTGATCCTGACAAGAACGATTGCCACACATCATCGTGACTGGGACGATCGACTTACAGAGGCCCTCTGGGCATACAAAATCTCTCATAAGGCAGCTACAGGGTAGACCCCTTTCCAGCTAGTGTATGGTATAGAAGCCGTCTTCCCTGTTGAGTTGGAATTGCCCTCTTTAAGAACTCTTGGGAGATGATGAGTCATTACAACGCCATCTCCTGCACTTGGAATGCTTGGATGAGATACGGCGGATGGCCCTATAGTACATGGAAACCACTTAAGTGTGATGCAAGGCCTATCATGACAATTTCATCAAGCACAAGGAGTTCAAAGAAGGTGATCTTGTCCTAGCCTATGATTCGAGATTTGGAAAGTTTCCTGGCAAGCTTCAACCATGGTGGATGGACCCATACAAGGTACTTGCTATCAATCCTAATGGCTCTGTTCAGGTGCAGACCGTTGATACCTTTGATGATCCTTTCCTGATCAATGGCTATCGCCTGAAGATGCACTTCCCTCCTTGGGGATCTTGACAATCACAGTCAACCTACCCTTTCCCTTTTGGGCATCGCACTGTCCTTCTCGTCATGCTTCTGATAGCCCTTATGATTCTCCTCATGAGGCGGTCTCGTTCTGCTAACCCCTCGCAGAAACATCTCAACCCGACCGTGTTCTCTTCTCGTCTGATCCAACAAGGATGGCGAGGTTGGTCCTGACATATGGTATTTCTACAATTCTCATTTTCACCGAAAAAAAAGAAGGAAAAAGAAAAGGAAAAAAGAAAAAGAAAAAAAAACAAAACTATTATGGGAGAAAATGAAGAAATTCCCTGTCATAACAGGCCTCGTTCCAAGAAAAGGTGGAAACACCCTTGGATGGGAAGCTGACTGTGTAAAAGGTGGCAACACCCCGCAGTTTAGGATAGCTGACTCACCAACAGAACCTCTTTAGCAAGTAATTTGAAGCCACCTCCCTTGGTGTGTTGTCTCTATAATATCAGTCTGTCTGTCCTTTTTAACAGACGACCTTTTTTACAAATAATTGAAGTACCAAATTTGTTGGTTGCCTCCCTGGGTACGCCTCATCTTCAAGATCTTGATGACAACAACAACCGACATGATCTTCATCACCAAACCCTTGAGTGATACAAGCTTACATCCTAACAGGATGGAGATGCGAGTATGGGCTGCCCTCTACATCTATCAGAGCATGAGACAGAGGGTGGGGTGAGTGACCAATCTTTCCCTTCAAATCAAATGAGAGGTGAGATGTGTGAACGGAGTGTTGCATGCACGAGATGGGCCTCTCAATGCACAATGCACGATTTGTTCATGTGCACTGTACCATAAGGCTCCTTGGCCTTCCTTCTTGCATTGTATGTCAGCACAGGGCGGGATGCACAGTTGCACCATCAAATGAGCACAAGGCATACAACCTTGCACAAGTGATAGTGAGGATTACATCAATGGGTTTTAGGAATGGCTTGTCCTCTATATCTATTAGAGCGTGAGACACAGAGGGTGGGGTGAGCGTGACTAGAGTTTCTTCAATCAATTATCGAGAGGTGAGGATTGAGGGACGTTGCGACCATTGGAGTCAGGTACGTTCCCGTTCCCCTATGCACCCACCGGTTGGGTCTCTACCATAAGCACAAGACATGTCATTCTATTCTGTGCACTGCACTACAAGGCTCCCTGGCCTTTCTCCTTGCACTTATGCCAGATGGGCGGGATGCACTAATGCACCATCAATTGTGCACCCTGGCATACTCTCTCTACACCATCCCCTTGTCGATTCCTAAACCAGGTGTGAGCTTTGGGTTTCATTATTATTTCCTTGAGTGATGTTAGTAATGGGGCGAGTGACTGTTCTTTCATGCCATTTGAGTGATCGTGAGTTGAGTGCAATATCCCTCGCCATCGACGAATTTCCTGTGATTCCTTCAACCAGCTACCTCCCTCGGTGCTGTTGCATGGTCCCTGCCATGTAGGATGAAGGACGTGTGATGTGACGACACCTTGTTGTCTCCTGCAGCCGACAATGATACAAGACGCAACCTCGATAGTTGACATTCCTCCTCGGCAATATGGGCCAAGTTTTTCTAACCCTATACCTTCTGTTTCTCAGTGATGGTTATGTCTTAAGTGTGGGGATGTTCGTGGTTGGGTTTGAGGTGTGGTACTAGGTCCTTGTTATTCGGTTTACCCTTCCTGCTAAGGTCTTAAGTGTGGGGACACGTCCCTGCGCGTCTATGTTGCATACCCACATGCATATACCCTGTTCTGATTATGCATCTATGTCGTGACTTCCTTTTACCCTGATGGGGTCCCTTCCTCACTCTTCCATTCTATTTCACCCTGTCCCTGGGGTTGTCTCTTTGGTCGTTTTCCTTTATTCTTTGTTTTGTGACTTTTTCATGCAAACACACCCTACGTTCACCGCAATCCCAATCCAACCTTACAGTCCTATTCTTCCCTTTGAACTGCCATTTTTCCTTTTTACCAACCCCTGTTCTGATAGACGATTCGCAAGTTATTAATTTTTGAAGTAATTCCCGTAAATTAGATAGTTTTCCATGTGAATGTATCTTTATTGCTTCAGAACCCTGATTTGATGTGCTAGCCTTGTCCTACCCCTTTCTCCTGATACTTTTCCTTTTTATTCTGTGTCATTCTGATGAATGGTTCGTTCGTTATTAAATTTTGTGGGTTTTTGGGCCCTTTTTCATGCCTATTTTTCACATTTTTTCATGTGAACCTGCCCTATTTTCACCAGAATTCTAGTTTAATTTGACAGCCATGTCCTACCAGCCTTTCCCTCACTTTTTCCTTTTTCCTCCCCCTCTTTTGCTTGCCGGATTTTTAGTTATTAAATTTTCTAAGTGTTTTCAGGTGTGATTTTTGTGTTTTATCCACTTGAAAACCTCCTAATTCCTTTCCAACTGAGTTTTGATGTGTCAATCCTATGAATCCCTTCCCCCTGGACATTTTTCCTTTTTACAGTCCTCTATTCCGGTGCACGGTTCTTCCCGTATTAATTTCTGAGTCCCTTTTTGGGGGTTTTCCCATGTGAATGCGTCCTATCTCGATCGAAATTGTGTTTTGTCCTGATAGGGTTGTTGGCGACCTTGTTCTACATAATTTTCCTTCTTTTCGCACTTCATTTCGATGCGCGGATTTTCTGATATTAATACCCGTGTGTGTTTTCACGTCTCTTTTTTGTGTTTTTCCCATGTGAACACCTTGATTTTGCCTTGGACCCGGTGTTGCATGTTTCCATCCTTTTCTCCTATCTCCCGATATATTTTTCCTTTTTACGGATTTTTGAATCGACGAACGGTTTGAATTTTATTAATTTTTATTCCTTTTTTCCATGTGATCGTATTTCTCGTGTCGCGCGTGAACGCGCCTGTTTTTGGTTTTACGTGCCTCGGGATGCCCCCGTGGTGTCTGTGGCTCGCGCATCGCCATCCCTGTCCCGTTTGATCCCGTCCCTGCAAATTTTTTTACTCCCGCCTCGCACATGCGCACGAGACGGGGGTGTGTTTTTGCCCACCCATTTTTCATTTTTTTTCCTTTTTCCATCAAACAACAAAAACAAAAAAAAGAAAAAAAGGGAAAAAAAACACCAAGAAAAAGAAAAAAAGAAAAACGACACAGAAAAAAAAACAAACAACAAGGACACAAAATGAAGAAGAAAAAAAAACAACCGAATACATAATCATAATAATAAATAAATAAATAAAATAATTAAAAAAAGGACACAACAAAGCAACACCAAAAGAGAAAAAAAAAGACAACATAGAAAGAAAAAAAAGAAAGAAAAAGAAAGAAAGAAAAGAAAAACGAGAAAGAAACAAAGAAAAAAAAAACGAAAGATAAAAAGAAAAAGAAAAAGAAGAAAAAAAAAACCCATACCTACTGGACCGTTGTCATCCCCGTGTCCCGTTTGTTCTTCTCCTTCCTGTTCTTCTCCTCTCCTTCCTCTTTCTCCTCCCTCTCCTCCTTCTCTTCTCCTTCTCCTCCTTCTTCTCCTTCTCTTCTCTTCTACCTCTCCTCCTCCCCCGTCTATCCCGACAAAAAGAAAAAGAAAAAGAAGAAAAAAAAAACCCATACCTGCTGGACCATTGTCATCCCCGCGTCCCGTCTCTTCTTCTCCTTCCTCTTCTTCTCCTCTCCTTCCTCTTTCTCCCCCTCGTTAGCCTAACTTCACATTAGTTAGTCTGACCTAATCACGGTTAGCCTTCCTAACCCTAGGTAGATTAACTTACCTTTAGTTAGACTCCTAGACTTACTGAACCTAAGTAACCAGGCCTAACCAGACTTAACCTACCCAACTAGACTAACCTAGTTAACCTGACTAACTAGACTAACCTAATTTCCTAGACTTAACCGAAGTAACCTAATTTACCAGACTTAACCAGACTAACCAGACTAACCTAACTAACCTAATTGATTTACTCAACTAAACTAACTTAATCAACTTTCTCAGACTAAGCTAGCTTAATTCACTTAATCTACTCAGTTAGCCCCCATTCTTGCCCTTTCTCTTCCGTTATTTCCCCGATGTGTACGGGTGTGCTAGCGGGCGTTCATGTGCGAGGACGTGCTTCCGACTTGTCCGTGCGGTGGAGTATTGCAGTCCGTCGTTCACACGTAGTCATCCTTCGCTGTTCACATGTAGCCCGGGTACCGCCTTTTATTTTCCCAACCCGCAAATATATAAAAATACATAAAAATAAACATAAAACCCATAAAAAGTTTAAAAATTCTTTTAAAATTTAGAAAAAATTGTAGATTTTTTTTGAGAATTTACCAATATTGTTAAAATTATTTGGAATCTTTTTAAAGTGGAAATTTAAAAACAAATAAATTGCAAAAAAATTAAAATCTAAAAATTTCTTCAAAATTACATGTAAAATGAGTAAAAATCATTAAAAATTAGTAAATTAGAAATAAATAAAAAAAATTCCATAAATCCCCTTGCCTCTTTTTCTACTAATTTTCCAATTAAAAATGATTTTATAAAAGGACAAAATATTATTTAAAGAAAAAACCCTAATTTTAATACTTCACTTTGTAAAAATTCATTTTAATTCTAAAAATCGGTTGGAAAATCATGGATGAATTAAAATACATTGTTGACACTTGCTAGATTGCTAAAATTTCACCCTTACACTTCATAACATTTTCATGTGTCATATATCTTGATTTAATTTTTTTAAAAATAAAACAACAGAAAAACATAAAAATAACAAAACAAATAAACCAAACCAAATAATATACAAAATAATACACCTAAAATACAATTTAAAAAACCATCAACAAAAAAAGTTTAAATTAAAAAAAAATCCAAATCCAAAATAAAACAAAAACACTAAGGTGCTTTATTTTTTTTTCAGTGTGGTGTTTGTTTTTGTTTGACTGGATTCCTTGCTTTTGGGGGACTACTCCGTGCGCCTTCAGTCCATTGCATACACACCCCTATGAGGTATTCATTTTGTGAGCTTTATTTATTTTCATTACCCCTTAACCACAATTAATTGCTAAAACGAACCATATTCACCCACTTTTTCACACGCATTCGCATTATCCTTCATTAAAACAATTTTTCCTCACTGCACTTTTTTTCCCCCTTTCAATAAACATGCTTCGTGGGATGGTCACGTAAAGTCCTCTTAGTTGAAATTGTAGGTTCTGGTCAGGTCATGATGTACATTTTTATGGTATTATGGTTTGTTTATGTGCTACGATTATGGGTACGGTTTGCAGTTTTTTTCTTTCTTTCTTGCCTGATACGGGGTTTTGGGTACCTGTTTGTTGCATCGCATTGTTGAGATGACAAGCTCAACACATGTGGACATTGATGATGGACCGCCTGGTTAGATGGGTCCACACATCTACACTTAGCACGTTGGTGATCATTATGACTCTCACATGGCCACTGACTCATTACTTATTATATTCAGGTTGTTACATCTATTTACAGCTAGCATAGTTATAGTGCCAGTCGACTAGTGTAGTCGGTTATGCATTGTTTGACTTAGTAGGCCACTTTCCTTTATGTTGTATCTTATCTATACTTTGTGTACATTGAAAAGAGTGTGGAAGAAGAAGAAGAAACTAGCAAGAAAACGTTTTGGCCTCCATCTCTCTTCTTAACTCTTGAGTGAGCTTCTCCTTGTGCATTCTGTGTGTGTTCGACGCAGCATCTTGAGCAAGTCCCCCCACCACCCGATTCTTGACATGGTATCAGAGCTGCACCACTGAGAGAGGCTGATTTCGAAGGCTGAAGCGAAGGAGAAGAAGCAAGGTTCGAGCAAACAAGCCACGAGTAAGAAGCTCTCCCATTCTTCCACTCTCTCTCTTGGATAGTACATGTGGAGGCACCGGAAACAGGGTCAAGCAAAAATCTCAGATTGCAGTGAGATTTGGTGTGCGCGAAGAGTGCTATGTATTCTGCAGATTAGCTTTTTAGGGCTGTCTCGTAGTTATTTTGGGCATCTGAGGCCGTTTCAAGCCCCGTTTTAGAGCCGCAAGGTTGTGGACAGTAGTTTCAAGGTACATTGTGACTTCGTCTGCATTGACCGAAAGTGGGTGCACAGGTTACAGATCTCAGATCTGTAAGTTCAAAGGTGTTTACCAGCGAGTAAGCACAAGGTTTATCTGGAAATTGGTTGCAGATTGCATGTATTGTTGAGCAGACAGTGAAAAAGGCTGTCTGGTGTATTGCTGTGCACTACAGATCGAGGGTTGCAGAAAATTTGCTTGTTGTTGGTATTAATTTTGTGATAATGGCAGAGAACAGTGGAAGCCCCATCATTGAGAAGCTCGACAAGAACAACTATCCTTCATGGAAGTTCCGTGTCACAAACTTCCTTATTGGAAAAGGCCTCTACGAGTTTGTTTCAGGTGAAGAAAAGGAGCCAGAGGTGAGTGATCCTCCAACTGCAGAAGAGACAAAGGCACGGAAGGAATGGAATGCAAAAGATAAAAAGTTCATGTATTGGTTGTCTGCAGTAATTGACAATAATATACTGGGACATATTAGAAATACATCGAATTCATATATAGCTTGGACCATACTTGAAAGTATGTTTTCTGTAAATACAAAGGTACGAAAGATTCAACTCAAGCAAGAGTTGAATACATTGAAGAAAGAGAAGATGTCTATCAATGAGTATGCACTGAAGGTAAAGAGCACTGCAGATGCATTGGTAGCGATTGATACAATGCCCGATGATGATGATTTGGTGTCACCTACCTTGGGTGGACTTAAAAAAGAAAATGCTTGGAAGTCTTTTGTAACTTCCGTATATGTCAGAAAGCCATTTCTAGATTTCGATGAGTTGGTCTCCCTTATGATCACTGAAGAGATCAACATGCAGAGTGAGACATCTGAAAGAAGTGGTGAACATGTCTAGGCTTTCTACTCCAGTTCATGAAGGGGACGTGGTAGGTTCTCCTCAAGAGGTCGTGGTACAGGACGTGGTAGTGACAACCAGCAAAACAGATTGAATCAGCAATTTGGCGATATGCAGGTTTCAGGAGGTCGTGGTAACTTTAGAGGCAGGGGGAGCTTTAGAGGAAGAGGTGGATGGCAGAACAGAGGTTCTAACAACTCTGGTATTGTGTGCCACTACTGTGGCAAAACAGGTCATATTGCAGCCCAATGTTATGCTAAGAGAGATGATATCCGCAGTGGTAAGTTGCAGCAAGGAAATTATGCATCGTCTTCACGACAGAATGAAGACAAAAATGAACGTTTGTTCGTTATGCAGCATATGCTGAATGCTGTTACAGGAAAGGGAACACATGAAGATGTTTGGTATGTTGATTCAGGTGCATCCAATCATATGACCAGCCATGCAGAATGGTTTGGGGAGATGCAGGATTTGCAGAATGTAGGTTATGTGCAGACGGGTGATGACTCATGCCACCCAATTTCACACATTGGAAAAGTTCCCTTGTCCTTGCATGATGGTAAGACAAAGAGTCTTTCAGATGTATTACATGTGCCATCTATTACAAAGAACTTGGTGTCAGTCGGTCAAATGGTAGAGCAAGGGCTGCAAGTCAGATTTAATGCAAAGGGCTGCTTTGTAGAAGACTTCAATGACAAGTGCAGGTTGGTAGCAAAGGGAAGTAGAGTTGGACGTATGTTCACTCTAGATGCTGGAATTCCTACTATGAATGCTGCTATGTATGCCAAAGGAAAAGGTGTTGTTGCAGACATTGAAATTTGGCACAAACGCATTGGACATGCAAATGTACAAAGGCTGAAATTAATGCAGTCCAAAGGGTTGGTTACAGGTTTGCCTACATTTAAAGTTGCAGAATTTCAGAAGGTATGTGAAGCATGTCAGTTTGGTAAGCAGGCAAGACAACCCTTTTCACATGACAGAGATGTAAGCAGAAATATCCTTGATGTTGTGCATACAGACATTTGGGGGCCTACACAAAATGTATCTCTTGGAGACAGTTCATACTTTGTCACATTCATTGATGATTGTTCTAGAAAGCTGTGGGTATATTTTATGAAGGAAAAGAGTGAAGCGTTTGAGCACTTTAGAACTTTCAAGGCTGTAGTTGAAAGAGAAACAGGGTTAAAAGTAAAGTGTTTGAGGTCAGATGGAGGGAGAGAGTACCTCTCGAAAGAGTTTAGTGATTTTCTGAGGTATCATGGGATAAAGAGACAATTCACATGCAGGTATACCCCACAGCAAAATGGGGTTGCAGAAAGGAAAAACATGCATATTGCAGAAGTTGCACGTGCCTTGATGTTGAAAAGAATATGCCTAAGCATTTTTGGTCTAAGGCTATTCATACTGCTGTTTATATTATAAACAGAACTCCCACAGCTGCAGTTCATGGTATGACTTCTGAAGAATGATTTACTGGCAAGAAGCCTGATGTATCGCACTTGAAAGTGTTTGGCTGCATTGCGTATATTCATGTGCCATATGAGTTGCGGAAGAAACTGGATCCAAAGGCTGAAAAGTGTGTCTTTATTGGATACTCTTTAGAGCAGAAAGGGTATCGCTATTATAACCCTGTCACATGTAAGTTCAGAGTGAGCAGGGATGTCATCTTTGATGAAATGAGCAGTTGGTATGCATCTAGTGGTGATGCATTGGATGATGATGATGATGATCATGACACTCATGTGCAGGCTAAAAAGCAAGAATCACGGACTCTTAGTGGTGGACCAGAGACATCATATGGTAGTCCTTGGTCTGAGAGACTAAGGAGTAGCTCTACATCTTCAGGTGCATCTAGTAGCACTACAAGTAAAGACAATGGAAAGAATAAAGTGTCAGATGGCATTGATGTAGTTCTTGATGGAGACTCCAGTGGCTCAGAGAGCTTGGATGATGAGCTTGGCATTCCTTTAGTGAGGACTCCAGGTGTGCAGAGAGCACGCGTCAATGCAAAGACTCCATTGAGTGATTCAGTGGTATGCAGGTCTAGCAGGGTGAGATACCCTATTAAAAGATTTGGTTTTGAAGGTTATGCAGCTCACCATTATGATTATATGGTGAAACTAGTTGAGGATGTTGAGCCCACTTGTTTTGAGGATGCTGTTGGTCATACTCATTGGGATGCAGTAATGGATGAGGAGATGGCTGCATTAGAGGCCAATAAGACTTGGGATCTAGTATCATTTCCGAAAGGCAAAAAAGCTATTGGATATAAGTGGGTTTATAAGATTAAGCACAATGCAGATGGTTCTATTAGTAGGTACAAAGCTAGGCTAGTTGCAAAAGGCTATGCCCAGACATATGGCATAGATTATGATGAAACCTTCAGTCCAGTTGCTAGAATGGCAATTGTCAGATGTGTGATTGCTTTGGCAGCAGCCAAAGGTTGGAGGTTGCAGCAAATGGATGTGAAGAATGCCTTCTTGCATGGTGATTTGCAGGAAGAAGTGTATATGGATCAGCCAGCAGGTTATGAAGATTTAAAGCATCCCACCTATGTGTGCAGGTTGAAGAAGGCGCCCTATGGGCTTAAGCAAGCACCTAGAGCATGGTCTGACAAGATCAGAGAGTATCTTGTCAATATTGGCTTCTATGTTTCTGATGCTGATCACTCACTTTATGTGAGAAAGGGAGATGCAGGTTTGGTCATCATAGTCATCTATGTGGATGACTTGATTATTACATGTGATAGTGATAGTGGGATTGCTGAAGTCAAGGATTTTTTGAAGAAGAAGTTTGAGATGAAGGATTTAGGTGAGCTAAGATGCTTCCTTGCTCTTCCAAAGACAGTATGGCTTGGATATGTTGTCTAAGTATGGTATGACAGCATGTAAACCACTTTCAATCCCGTTGGAGCAGAATGTAAAGTTGAGTGCTGATGTTGGGGATAAGATAGAAGACCCTACTATATTCAGGAGGTTAGTGGGGAGTTTGATCTACATGACCATTACAAGGCCAGACTTGAGCTATGCTGTTGGTCTTGTGAGTCAGTTTATGCAAGTACCTAGAAAGCCACATTTGGATGCAGTCAGACGTATATTGAGATATGTGAAGTCCACATTACATTATGGACTTTTCTATGAAGCAGGTACAGATGTACAGGTGTTTGGATACACAGATGCAGATTGGGATGGTAGTATGTCTGATAGAAGATATACCGGTGGATACATGTTCTGTCTTGGTAGTGCAGCAGTTGCTTAGAGTAGCAAAAAGCAATCTACAGTTGCTTTGTCGAGTACAGAGGCTGAGTATAGAGGTGCTACTGTTGCAGCATGTGAGGTAGTATGGCTGCAAAAGTTATTGGCTGATTTAGATGTGCAGGTGGAAGGTGCAGCTATCATTTATTGTGACAACATGAGCAGTATACAGTTGGCTAGGAACCTTGTGTTCCATGCGAGGACAAAACATATTGAGGTACACTACCACTTTGTGAGAGAGAAGGTACTAGCAGGTGAGATTGACTTGGTGTATGTTAGTACACAGGATCAGATAGCTGACATCTTCACGAAGGCATTGGATACAAAGAAGCTTCAAAAGTTTCGAAGCTTACTTGGAGTTGTAGAGATGCAGTTGAGCTTGAGGGGGAGTGTTAAGATGACAAGCTCAACACATGCGGACATTGATGATGGACCGCCTGGTTATATGGGTCCACACATCTACACTTAGCACGTTAGTGGTCATTATGACTCTCACATGTCCACTGACTCATTACTTATTATATTCAGGTTGTTACACCTATTTACAGCTGACATAGTTATAGCGCCAGTCGACTAGTGTAGTCAGTTATGCATTGTTTGACTTAGTAGGCCACTTTCCTTTATGTTGTATCTTATCTATACTTTGTGTACATTGAAAAGAGTGTGGAAGAAGAAGAAGAAACCAGCAAGAAAATGTTTTGGTCTCCATTTCTTTTCTTGACTCTTGAGTGAGCTTCTCCTTGTGCATTCTATGTGTATTTGGCGCAGCATCTTGAGCAAGTCCCCCCACCATGCGATTCTTGAATGCATGAAGTTTTTGGTCGCATATGTGTAGAGGTCATGTCGAATTTTTTCTAGGATGTGGGTTGTTTGGGGTGGTAAATTGGTTAAGTTACGTCTATGTGTGTGCCCTTATTTTGATTGATTCCTTTTTGATAGCCCTTTGGTTGTTTTGCAGGCATTCTTTGTGATTGTCTGTGTTGTGGTGTGTGTGTTTTCCATCTGAATGGTGCCTCATGCTCCTCCTCCTATCTAGTATGTCCCGCTGGTTAGTATAGGGATTATTCTTCCCTACTGGCTTTTGAGCCTATAGTGAAAGCACGACTTGCGACTTTTGTGGCTCCTTCATTTTCATTAATTCCAGATGATCCATCCCTGTGTGATGAGTTTCTTGCATCCTACAGCAAGAAGTCAGGCCTGGTTCATGGTGCTTCCATGATATTGACACCCCGAGAGTTAGGGTAGGCTTTGTCTCTTCTCTACAAAGGAGAGCCCTTTGTTATAGCTAGACAATTATTCTCCAACGATGAGATTTTCAAGCTGTTACAGAAGCAGACCAAGGAGATTCTGGATGTTAAGAAAGTGATAAACACTTGGGGAGTATCTTTTTCCATGATCACTGATCCTCTTTGGAAGTTAGTCTGCCAGTTCCTCTAAGACAGGTTTATTCCTGCCAAAACACCATCCCATTACTTGTCCAAAGAGCTCTTCACAGCTTCCAGGATGGTGATGAAAGGGGTGGCTATTGATTTGAGTACTTACCTGCTTACAAAGATGGACCAACATTTTGTCAAAGTAACCAGAGGAAATGTTATAAATGTCACATATGGTTCCTACTTGTATGCTTTCTTGACATAATTAGGCCTAAAGAAGGGTGTGCTTCCACCTCCTCCATCTGATCCAGTACCTCCTCCACCACCTTTAGAAAAGTCAGAACCTATTGATATAGAGGATCTTGATTCCCCTCCTCCATTGGTCATTCAGTGAAAGCGCTTGAAGAGTGTGGCAAATAAAACTCCTTCAGTTCTTGCTTCAGTCACAATTCCTGCTACATCTGGCATCCCTGCTTACCTCACATGTAACAATTTGTTTAGGGCACATAGAGAGGGTTCCTTGGAGATATCAGTCCCTTCCCTGAACAGTTTATTGTTGGGAGATACCATTCCATTCCTCTGTAAAGACATCCAGAGTTCGATTGAACTTTCAGTGAGACAGCCGATGCTCAACAGCTGTATGCTTCTTTTTATGAAGAACTGATGTAGTCCAAAGACTAGTTGCATAAGGCAACCTCAGAGTTAGCCTCTGCTAAAGACACACTTGCAGATCTATTTAAGCAGATGGAGTAGCAAACCCAAATGATTGAGACCCAGAGAGAAGAAATATCTTCTTTGAAGATTCAGTTATAACAGAAGCTCAGTCAGAGGTTTCTAAAGTCTCAGAGGAGAAGGAGAGAATGTCCAAAGAAGCTCAAGAGTTTTAGACTCTTTTAGATGCAAAACTCTCAGTCTTACAGACTGCTCATAACACAATGGAAACACAAGCTTCCCAAATCAAGCAGTTGCAAGACCAACTGACGCAGTCACGGTCTGTTTCTCCAAGCCCCAATGTTCCTCTGATTCCTTCTATCTCTAATCAGGACTTGGTAGTTCTCCAAAGACAGGCCACATTGTGTCCTTTGTTCCAAGATAAAGTGGAAAGATTGCAGTCCAAGATGGATTTGTTATGGTCGACATTTGAGCACTTCTAGGAGTATGTTCCTCCGAACCATTCTTTCTTTGTCCACTATCCGAGTGATGTATGGTTGTTAATGGAAGTGTTCGAGATTTTTTTGGATGATATTGATTATGTTTTGGAAGTTCATGATGATTCTTAGTGGAGATGTGAAGCTCTATGATGTTCTGATAGGTTCAGATTGGTTATGTATACCTTCTGTATATCTTCTGTTTTGTTCTGATTTTCTTCTGTATGAAGCATGGATTGATGATTGATGAAAATTGAGATCTTTTGGAAGCCTATTGAATAGTTTTTGATAGTTTGGAATGGTTTGAGTATGATTTATGAGGTTCTGATGACCTTCTGTAACCCTCTGTAAACCTTCTGTAGAGCCTCTATCTCTGCTGTCTCTGTACTGTAACTGTACTGTAGCTGCTCTGGTACTGTACTGTAACTGTTCTATAGACCTTCTGTAAGTGTTCTGTAGAATGTATGTGTGACATTGGAAAATTTTTATAATTTTTGGAAAGGATGAATCTAAGTTCAAAAGAGCTAAAACAAGTGGAAGAAGCAGCTGGTGAAGACTGAGTGACAGTGACAGTAGTGAGCTGTGAAGAGACACTGTAGTGGCTCTGGTGACTCTTCATATCAGACATACCTCTTGGGAGGTGCAGCCACAACCTAAGAAGGATTATTGAGAATTATTATGAGAGTATTGTAGTGAGGATATGATGTACTATTGATAGATAGAGAGAGAGAGAGCCAGAGGTAGTCAATTCTATCAAAACAGTGTAACTGTATATGAGAGATTGAGAGAGAAAACTATGAAGACATTGAAGATGAATACTATGTGATTGATTTCCATTCAAATATGGTGTATTCTTTTATATTTCTTGTTCTATTGATGGATTCTATGAAGATGTTAAAGATCATGGTTGATTCTATCAAATCCGTGGGAGATATCTACTATGATGTTGCGTGAAGATTTGCTGTTTTCTATTTTTTGGTCATCAAAAGAAAGAAATAAAAGCTTGTTGATGTTACAAGATAGATTTTCTTGTAGTAGAATCTCCTTTTCCTTGGTGTTCTCTCTTGGGACTCCACCCCTTGAAGTGCCAGTTTTGGGTGAAGCACAGATGCATCCTAGGACACATAGTAGTGTCGAAGAACAACATTTCCACAGACTTCTCAAAGGTCAGGGTCATTGTTGATCTTCCATCCCCAACTTATTACAAGGGTATTTAGTCTTCTTAGGCCATGCAGGGTATTATCGGCAGTTTGTGTTGGACTATGCATTGATTGCTAGACCTCTATACAAGCTATTGATCATATTCGAATGGACTGAGGAATGCCAATGCGCATATGAGGAACTGAAAAAGGCTTTGACCACCACTGGACTGATTCTACGAGCCTCAGATTGGATACTCATGTTCCATGTGCACATTGATGCTTGAAATTCACTGTAGGAGCTATGTTGTGCTAGCCTGGTGAACACAACCTAGATTACCTAGTGAGCTTTGCCTAGCAGACAACTCACTGAGACCAAAATGAATTACTCAATAATGGAGAGAGAGGGTTTGGCCATGGTATTTGCTGTAAAGAAATTTTGGCATTATCTTTTGGCTACGCCTTTTACCTTCTCTGTTGACCATCAATCCTTGTTATATCTTGTTAATAAACCTTATGCTACAGAACGCATCACTCGATGACTACTGCTTTTAGAGTTCGACTTCTTAGTGGTGGTACGTAAAGGGAAGCAACAGTACATGGCTGATCATATGTCTCGCATCCCCAAAAGAGAAGTTGCTGGATAAGGCATTGTAGAAAAAATTCCAAATGCACATCTATTCAGCTTATCCAGCGAAAAAGATTGTTTTAGACCCGACATGATGCTGTATTGGGCAGATGACTCATCTTGAAGATCCAACCCCATCAGTTGATAGTAGGCAAACTCTATAGGTTGGGGCAAGTTGGGTTGCTGTGCAGATGAATATGTGAGCATGAAATGCATGATGTACTCACAGAGGCACACAATAGAATCACAGGAGGACACTTCAGTGGAGACACGACAGCCCACAAGGTGCTGCAATCCCAACTGTGGTGGCCCACTCTTTTCCAAGATGCAACATGATTCGTAAAGCATTATGATGAGTGCCAATGGACTAAGGTCCCTATTTGTAAGGATCACATGGAGCTAACCCCAAGCATTGCATGACACCCTTCGAGAAATGGGGTATTGACTTCATCGGACCTATCAGTCTCGCAGCACAATATTTACAAGCTAAATATATCATTGTCGCCCCATCGATTATCTAACAAAATGGGCAGAAGCATATGCTACAAGAAAAAAGCCTCTAGGATCACTGCCAAGTTCTTATGGGAGCAATTGATCTCACAATTTGGTTGCCCCATCAAAGTTGTTAGTGACCAAGACACACACTTCATTAAAAAAGTGATAGCTCATCTCCTATCCACCTTCCTAATCATCCATTAGAAACTTCACCTTATTACCCTCTAGTAAATGATCAAGTTGAATCCACAAATAAAATCTTGGTGAACCTCTTGACCAAGGTAGTCTCTACTTCGCACATTGACTAGGATATCAAGTTGATGGCGACCTTATGGGCCTTCCGCACGGCTTATAAAATGGTTGTGGGTTAGTGTAACGTGTCCGCTTGTCCACTTATGGGACACGTCTTAGCAGCCCATTGGGAAGAGAGTCTAGGAAGCGCCACCTGGCACTTGCAAGGAATGTCACAGGGTTTGTGATCTAGGTCTTCCCGAGTCTGCCCAGAAGCAGAAGTATCTGGCCGTTCCCACTTAGGATCGACCTGAAATCAGGGTTTTTTTCCTATCAGCCAAGTCTCTAGGAAGTAGCTAGTGTTGAGCTCCAGATGAACCACTTTGCGTAGGAACAACAGAGTTGAAGCGGATTTATGCTGCACTTGGTTCATGGAGAATGGGAAATGAGAGGGATGCAAAGCCCAACCTTTCTGCCCATAAGGCATAGTCCCATTCTGCTCCCCTAAAACAACATAAATCGGGATTCTAACTCTACTGACTCTAGGTCTTCATAGTCTCATTATCGTGCCTTTTCAGAAAAGTTCCCAGCTAACTGGGACCACCCTTCCGTAGGACGGACCCAAGTTGCGTCCACCGCACTTTCCTCGGGTTGCTTAGCTATCTAATTACCTACCACATTATGTTTGAC
Organism: Lygodium microphyllum; assembly: GCF_053477565.2. Lineage (NCBI taxonomy): Eukaryota > Viridiplantae > Streptophyta > Polypodiopsida > Schizaeales > Lygodiaceae > Lygodium > Lygodium microphyllum. Next base: position 122,179,441 of record NC_141144.1, on the reverse strand, counting down.
ATGCAAAGGTAGCTTCCTTAATTATTCAATTTAAACACAGGTTCCTTCACGTAATTTAGGCATTGACATTAAAAAAAAAACAATATCAAGCAAGTTCCTTTTCCAAATATTTGACCTTTATTTATCATAGTCTTGGAATACATCAAGTATCATGCCCGAAGGCTATCCCAACAATCAATAGGATTGCTGCTCCAAGTTTCTCCCGTAGACTAGTACACAGGCCTCGAGATCCCATCTCGAGTCACATCGGCCTCTTGTGCGAGATTCGGAGGCAAGGAATTTATGGCCAGAGCCTCCCCTGGCACCCAAGTGTCCTCCTGCTCCAAGCAGCACCCATGGAGAGACCTCTCGCGGCGGGTTCGGTCCATGTACCCGACGTGGCTAACAACCCCCTTGGATAGGGCCAGGCAGGCAGTCGGAGGTAATTGAACTTGCCTCTTCCTCCAGGCTATTAACTTGAAGCATTAAGTGTTTGGCCTTGAATTAGTTCATTGAGCAAAGAAGTTCAACAATGTACCTAAGTGTACAATCATGATCATTTTTGTGGTCGTTCGTACGACCAACTGTTAAGGTGTGATTCCTTTTTCCTGAATACTCCTAGCATTCGATCCTGGAACGTTCATGACTTGGCGAGATTCCAAGGGCTTGGCAAGCTAGGTTGCTTGTTTCCCCTTTTTCTTTGGGTTAGGGTTTGTACCCTACCGACCCCAATTATCCTTACCTTAGGTCTCCTTGTAAAATAGATCTTGGACAACCCCGTCGTCCTCGGCTGGTCAATTTGCTTCTTAGCAATTCACAATTTCCCTAAGTTTGACAAATCCGTCCCCAAGAGAGAGAGTTGTAGTAGGGCGACTACTCGACTTCTTAACGAATCTAGCTTGTAATTAGATCTCGCCTCCCTTGGCCTAAGATGTAGTAGTAGCATCTTATGATTTAGTTGCAATAGCATCTAACCTTGCAGAATAGTTGCACGAGATAGGTAGCAGTGCCTATCTTGAGGTATTACATCCCTTTGTTTGTCGATATTACTAGTATTCGTGTCCTAAGGCTTGGTACCCTCTCTTACTCGCAACATAGAATGATCTAAGTACGAGAATGTTGGATTAACTATGCAAGCGCAATACCAAGTAACATTTTAACCTAACTTAACCTATCTTTCATATTGAATGTAACTGTCATTTCATGCATATTATATGCTTTTCATCAAATGAAATATAGCCCCTTTTTCTTTTCATACATCTACTTATGCATGCAAGTTATGCTACGCAAATTTATAATGTTATAAAAACATAATCTTTTCTTTTCCCATGCAAGTCACGTGAATAAGAATGCAGTTGCTTATGCGAATTCTAAATAAAATATAACTCTTTTATTCCTCCCCATAGCAACTATCTATTCATTAATTAAACATCCTTCTATGAATTAACCTATTTATAGTCGTCACAAGGGGTTTTTTATTGCACAAATACTTTGTATACAACATAATTCTTTCTTTCCAACGTAAACTGCCCAATGCAAACATTCCAGAGCACAAGAACATCACAATTTATATTTAACCTATATGCGAGATGCAACTAGGACATGATTGCATAAGTGCATCTTTTAAGACATGAACCATATATTAAAAAATGCGACAACCTTTCATCATGATGGTGCGAGAAATATAAGTACCTTGTCATGCGATTTAAAACCTTTCCAAACATTCCTATGATATTTTTTTAAACAAAGTGTTCTAATTAAGTTTTCCCTATGCGAATTTATACTTAATGAGCCCATATCATGCGGAAACGAAAAGGGTGAATTTGATGGAACCTGAACATATACTCCTGTAGGAGGGGTATTATCGATTCTTGCGCTTTGGGTGGGGATTCCTACATGTGCTCCTCTTACTCCTATGTGTGCTCCTATTGTGTGGCGCTTTGGGGCCATCTCAATCGGGAATTGGAAATAAGTCAGCGGGCAGGTGGAGGGTGTGTTGAAATTCTCTGCAAACAGGCAGTCCTTCCTTCTTGCAAGGGAACTCCCTTCGCAAACGAGTTGTGTCCTTCTGCGGTTTGCAGGCGGGTGAAACACCCCCTAGGAAGGTTTTTTGTGGAAGCTTCTAGGAAGCTTTTTTAACTTCTTGTTTTTTGACAAGGGGCCCTGACAACATCGTGATGGAGACGAAGACTATGATGATGGGGGTGGCGGCGGTCCTGGCAGCCTGGGGGGTGGCACTGCATGTCAGGCAGAGGGAGGGGCATGACGTGTAGGCAGAGCAGGGGGCAACGTTTTCTCCAGATCACAGGGAGGGGCTCTCCCCTTAAATAGTGGGGAGGAGGGGTGGTTCATGAGGGGGAGATGGCCGTTTAACGGCCGCCACCCCTACACCTTGGGGTGCATGCCCCCCTCTCCCACTCATACTCCCTCTCTCTCTCTCTCTCTCCCCGCCATGCTGTCAGCAGGGGGAGAGAGGTAAAAAAATTTAAAAAGAAAGGGGGGTTTCTCATGGGGGAGGTACGAGAGAGATATTACAGTTAGACTCCCTTTAGGTTGACCTATGGAACTGAGGCAATTCTAACCTTAAAGTTCTTTATTCCTAGCTTGAGGATAGCCCTGAAAGAGAGATGGGATGGGAAGGAGGCATGGACGGAATGCTTGGTTGAGCTCGAAAACTTATCAAAAACTCGACTTCTAGACACCCATGCACTAATATGTGAGAAAGCAAGATGCAAAAGCTGGTTTGACAAGCACGTCAAGCAACGAGACTTTGAATAGGGCAACTTAGTACTATTGTACTCAGTCAAGGGACATCAATAGAAAATGAAGTTTAGGGGGTTAGGTCCTTCAAAGTTTGAACCATCAGTCGAGCAACGTAGAACTCGAAACCCTAGAAGGTGAGTGTATAGGCTTCTTCAATGGCAACCACATAAAGAAGTACTTTCCTCTAATGTACCCACTGCATGAGCCTCTAATGCTAGCATCCCCTATCAATGTATGAGTAGGCACTATAATTGAGATGGATGATGAGGATGAGGAAGCTATAGAACCATCTTATCTAAGCATAATAGTCACTGCCAAGCACACATGCACCTTCAATGCATTGATCGATGAGGGAGTTGACTTTAATGTCTTAACTCATGATCATTGGACCCAAATTGGCAAACCGAAGTTACACCCCACTAATGCTAAACTTAGTCCGTATGGGGGCCGATCATGTGCACTCCTAGCAAAGTGCAAGGCTACAGTTTCTATCGAGTCTGAAAGCATACCGATGATATTCTATGTGTTGCCCAACACTAAAGATGCAGGCACGGAGTCACTGTTAGGATGAAGCTTTAAGAAGCAATCTTCGACTATGAGTCATAGTGTATCCACCTAGCCATGGGAAACATTCGCATAGTTACAGCTTTTAGCAAGGGTTGCGTGACTCCTTCCAAGTTCGCAAAGCCATCGACAAAGAAACCTGCCGCAAGTCTAAGGAGGGGATAGTGTTTCATCACAATACACCAAGCCTCAAGACAAGAAAATCATTGAAGTCAAAGCTAAGGCCAATGAGCCAAACCTTCAATGGATGCCTAAACTACAAGGACTGCCACCTGGGAGAAGACACCCGCAACCCCACAAGGTTAAGAACCCCACCTCACACCCTAGGAGGCCAAGATGATGCAGCTATAGACCTTGACGTATGGTCAGCCACCCGTGATGGGTCCCCAAGACCCTATTGCAAGCACAAGGCTATTACGAGGGTAATGCCTGGATATGGATTTCTATGACCAAACTAGCCAAAGGCACTAATCGAACACCACCCACACAAGCCTACATGACACATCCAAGGCCAAGGCTGCAAACTAGTGAAAACTGAGTCTATCGACCCAAACCACAGCCTACTACTCACACTCATACCATGACTAGTCCTATAGCTTATGGAATGTCACTTGAGTGTTGCAGTGCACCATCCATAGCCATAACCCCCAACCTACTATGCAAAAGGCCCAACCGCAAGCTCGTGAACAACCAACACATCCACCATCAACTATTGAACTCTCTAGTTCTGTCAAACCCCAACCCCTTGCTGGCCTTAGACCCTCTTATGAGCAATGATTAATTCTGAATGTGGCCTTGGACTTAGCGAAGAACACAGGGGATGACTTGGTTTCCTGTGTTAGATGCCTAGATGCCACCTTCATGTCACTTGCTAAAAGCTATGATTGCTTAGACTTGGGACTCTTGGACAAGGCTAAAGCGACGGAAGTACGGACACTCCCTTGTTCTTGGGAAGAATCAAAGTTTGTGTTTTTCAAGGCTTTTGAGGCAGCTGAGGAGCTGATTGCCACTGATGTTTCCCACAAACAAGCGCAGAAACAACGTCTCATCACCTCATATGACAAGCACATATCTTATGCCAATGTTCAAGATAGAAGACTTGAAATAGCTTGCTAGCAATGACTCCCCTTTCTTGAGGAAATGGTATGCTCTTCCTCTTCAATGGAAGCTCGAAGGATGTCAGATCATGACAAATGTAGAGCAACAATGCACAATCATTGGAGTATGACCTAACTTATGTCGCTCCAACCTCTTATAGGGTATTGATGACCATTCGTGACCGACCCATGGAAGAACACATTCAGGGACACCCCTACTTAGATTGCATCCTCACCGAGGAGGAACTGCACATTCCTAGTCATGTAGACTTCGGTGACTTCTTGCTCGATGTACTTACTTACATAACCTAGGTAGGCATCTGACCTTTTGACATGGACCGATACACTCATATGGAATATAATCCAAACTTCTCTGCTTGGCTCATGTGAAAGTAAAACACTATGCCCATGTGTTGAATGCCCTCTACCACCTTCAATCCTAAGAAGGACCCTTCTCAATTCCGAGGAGGAGGGGGTAAAGGGGTAAGGTGAATCAAAATCAAATCAAACACATAAGGAAACAAGAAAATGAAAAAAAAAACCTTTAAAAGCTCAATCCACATCTAAGAATAGAAAAGGAAGGAAAACATTAACTAGCGATTGAGGAAAATATCACAAAATTTTTGAAGAAAGCTTGAAGGGAAAGTCTATTTCTGTACTAAAAACGTTTCAATTTAGCAAGCATGAAGTCTTTTCTTTCAGCAAGTAACTATTTTGGAAAGCACTAATGGTAAAAAATGGTTCATGGTAGGAGCTGAAGATGTCACAACAAGATCGAGCCCATCACCTTCCCTTCATGGAAGAGGAAAGAGCAAAGTATGGTCTCTCCCTTGAAAATCGACTCAAATTCTGGAGCATTCACAACATTGAAGAGGTGGTGGCTAATGAGGAGGGTGTTAGGAGGGTTGTAGAATAGCTCAACCTTGCCAAATACATCAAAAAGTTTGGCAACCACACTAAGTATTGTTGAGATGGCAAGCTCAACACATGTGGACATGGATGATGGACCGCCTGGTTAGATGGGTCCACACGTCTACACTTAGCACGTCGGTGGTCATTATGACTCTCACATGGCCACTGACTCATTACTTATTATATTCAGGTTGTTACACCTATTTACAGCTGGCATAGTGTCAAGAATCGCGTGGTGGAGGGGGTTGCTCAAGATGCTGCGCCGAACACACACAGAATGCACAAGGAGAAGCTCACTCAAGAAACAAGAAGAGAGATGGAGGCCAAAACGTTTTCTTGCTGATTTCTTCTTCTTCTTCCACACTCTTTACAATGTACACAAAGTATAGATAAGATACAACATAAAAGGAAAGTGGCCTACTAAGTCAAACAATGCATAACCGACTACACTAGTCGAATGGCGCTATAACTATGCCAGCTGTAAATAGGTGTAACAACCTGAATATAATAAGTAATGAGTCAGTGGCCATGTGAGAGTCATAATGACCACCGACGTGCTAAGTGTAGACGTGTGGACCCATCTAACCAGGCGGTCCATCATCCATGTCCACATGTGTTGAGCTTGCCATCTCAACACTCCCCCTCAAGCTCAACTGTATCTCTGCAACTCCAAGTAAGCTTCGAAACTTTTGAAGCTTCTCTGTACCCAATGCCTTCGTGAAGATATCAGCTATCTGATCCTGTGTGCTGACATACACCAAGTCAATCTCACCTGCTAGTACCTTCTCTCTCACAAAGTGGTAGTGTACCTCAATATGTTTTGTCCTGGCATGGAACACAGGGTTCCTAGCCAACTGTATACTGCTCATGTTGTCACAATAAATGACAACTGGACCTTCCACCTGCACATCCAAATCAGCCAGTAACTTTTGCAGCCATACTACCTCACATGCTGCAACAGCAGCACCTCTATACTCAGCCTCTGTACTCGACAAAGCAACTGTAGATTGCTTTTTGCTGCTCCAAGAAACTGCTGCACTACCAAGAGAGAACATGTATCCGCTGGTAGATCGTCTATCAGACATACTACCAGCCCAATCTGCATCTGTGTATCCAAACACCTGTACGTCTATACCTGCCTCATAGAAAAGCCCATAATGTAATGTGGACTTCACATATCTCAATATGCGTCTCACTGCATCCAAATGTGGCTTTCTAGGTACTTGCATAAACTGACTCACAAGACCAACAGCATAGCTCAAGTCTGGCCTTGTAATGGTCATGTAGATCAAACTCCCCACTATCCTCCTGAACATAGTAGGGTCTTCTATCTCATCCCCAACATCAGCACTCAGCTTTACATTCTGCTCCAACGGGACTGAAAGTGGTTTGCATGCAGTCATACCATACTTGGACAACATATCCAAGCCATACTGTCTTTGGAACAGCCATATACCATCATCACATCTGATCACCTCAATGCCAAGGAAGTACCTTAGCTCACCTAAATCCTTCATCTCAAACTTCATCTTCAAATAGCCCTTGACTTCAGCAATCCCACTATCACTATCACCTGTAATAATCAAGTCATCCACATAGATGACTATGATGACCAAACCTGCATCTCCCTTTCTCACATAAAGTGAGTGATCAGCATCAGAAACATAAAAGCCAATATTGACAAGATACTCTCTGATCTTGTCAGACCATGCTCTAGGTGCTTGCTTGAGCCCATAGAGTGCCTTCTTCAACCTGCACACATACGTGGGATGCTCTAAATCTTCATAACCTGCTGGCTGATCCATATACACTTCTTCCTGCAAATCACCATGCAAGAAGGCATTCTTTACATCCATTTGCTGCAACCTCCAACCTTTGGCTGCTGCCAAAGCAATCACACATCTGACAGTTGCCATCCTAGCAACTGGACTGAAGGTTTCATCATAATCTATGCCATATGTCTGGGCATAGCCTTTTGCAACCAGCCTAGCTTTGTACCTGCTAATAGAACCATCTGCATTGTGCTTAATCTTATAAACCCACTTACATCCAATAGCTTTCTTTTCCTTTGGCAATGATACTAGATCCCAAGTCTTATTGGCCTCTAATGCAGCCATCTCCTCATCCATTACTGCATCCCAATGAGCATGACCAACAGCCTCCTCAAAACATGTGGGCTCAACATCCTCAACTAGTTTCACCATATAAGCATAATGGTGAGCTGCATAACCCTCAAAATCAAATCTTTTAACAGGGTATCTCACCCTGCTAGACTTGCGTACCACTGGATCACTCAATGGAGTCTTTGCATTAACACGTGCTCTCTGCACACCTGGAGTCCTCACTGAAGGAATGCCAAGCTCATCATCCAAGCTCTCGGAGCCACTGGAGTCTCCATCAAGAACTGCATCAATGCCTTCTGACACTTTATTCTTTCCTTTGTCTTTACCTGTAGTGCTACTAGATGCACTCGAAGATGTAGAGGTACTCCTTAGTCTCCCAGACCAAGGACTACCAGATGATGTCTCTGGTCCACTAAGAGTCCGTGATTCTTGCCTTTCAGCCTGCACATGAGTGTCATGATCATCATCAACATCCAATGCATCACCACTAGATGCATACCAACTGCTCATTTCATCAAAGATGACATCCCTGCTCACTCTGAACTTACATGTGACAGGGTTGTAACAGCGATACCCTTTTTGCTCTAAAGAGTATCCAATAAAGATACACTTTTCAGCCTTTGGATCCAGTTTCTTCCGCAACTCATCTGGCACATGAACATACGCAATGCAGCCAAATACTTTCAAGTGTGAAACATCAGGCTTCTTACCTGTAAAACATTCTTCGGGGGTCATACCATGAACTGCAGCTGTGGGAGTTCTGTTCATAATATAAACAGCAGTATGAACAGCCTCAGACCAAAAATGCTTAGGCATATTCTTTTCAGCCATCAAGGCGCGTGCAACTTCTGCAATATGCCTGTTTTTCCTTTCTGCAACCCCATTTTGCTGTGGGGTATACCTGCATGTGAACTGTCTCTTTATCCCATGAGACCTCAGAAAATCACTGAACTCATTTGAGAGGTACTCTCCCCCTCCATCTGACCTCAGGCACTTTACTTTCAAGCCTGTTTCTCTTTCAACTGCAGCCTTAAAAGTTCTAAAGTGCTCAAAAGCTTCACTCTTTTCCTTCATAAAATATACCCACAGCTTTCTAGAACAATCATCAATGAATGTGACAAAGTATGAACTGCCTCCAAGAGATACATTTTGTGTAGGCCCCCAAATGTCTGTATGCACAACATCAAGGATATTTCTGCTTACATCTCTGTCATGTGAAAAGGGTTGTCTTGCCTGCTTACCAAACTGACATGCTTCACATACCTTCTGAAATTCTGCAACTTTAAATGTAGGCAAACCTGTAACCAACCCTTTGGACTGCATTAATTTCAGCCTTTGTACATTTGCATGTCCAATGCGTTTGTGCCAAATTTCAATGTCTGCAACAACACCTTTTCCTTTGGCATACATAGCCGCATTCATAGTAGGAATTCCAGCATCTAGAGTGAACATACGTCCAACTCTACTTCCCTTTGCTACCAACCTGCACTTGTCATTGAAGTCTTCTACAAAGCAGCCCTTTGCATTAAATCTGACTTGCAGCCCTTGCTCTACCATTTGACCGACTGACACCAAGTTCTTTGTAATAGATGGTACATGTAATACATCTGAAAGACTCTTTGTCTTACCATCATGCAAGGACAAGGGAACTTTCCCAATGTGTGAAATTGGGTGGCATGAGTCATCACCCGTCTGCACATAACCTGCATTCTGCAAATCCTGCATCTCTCCAAACCATTCTGCATGGCTGGTCATATGATTGGATGCACCTGAATCAACATACCAAACATCTTCATGTGTTCCCTTTCCTGTAACAGCATTCAGCATATGCTGCATAACGAACAAACGTTCATTTTTGTCTTCATTCTGTCGTGAAGACGATGCATAGTTTCCTTGCTGCAACTTACCACTGCGGATATCATCTCTCTTAGCATAACATTGGGCTGCAATATGACCTGTTTTGCCACAGTAGTGGCACACAATACCAGAGTTGTTAAAACCTCTGTTTTGCCATCCACCTCTTCCTCTAAAGCTCCCCCTGCCTCTAAAGTTACCACGACCTCCTGAAACCTGCATATCGCCAAATTGCTGATTCAATCTGTTTTGCTGGTTGTCACTACCACGTCCTGTACCACGGCCTCTTGAAGAGAACCTGCCACGTCCCCTTCCAGAATTGGAGTAGAAAGCTTGGACCTGTTCACCACTTCTTTCAGATGTCTCACTCTGCATGTTGATCTCTTCAGTGATCATAAGGGAGACCAATTCATCGAAATCTGGAAATGGCTTTCTGACATATACGGAAGTTACAAAAGACTTCCAAGCCTTTTCATTGTTAAGTCCACCCAAGGTAGACGATACCAAATCATCATCATCGGGCATTGCATCAATCGCTGCCAATGCATCTGCAATGCTTCTTACTTTCAGTGCATACTCATTGATAGACATCTTCCCTTTCTTCAATGTATTCAACTCTTGCTTGAGTTGAATCTTTCGTGCCTTTGTATTTACAGAAAACATACTTTCAAGTATGGTCCAAGCTGCATATGTATTCTCTGCATTTCTAATGTGTCCCAGCATGTTATTGTCAATTACTGCAGACAACCAATACATGACCTTCTTGTCTTTTGCATTCCATTCCTTTCGTGCCTTTGTCTCTTCTACAGTTGGAGGATCACTCACCTCCGGCTCCTTTTCTTCACCTGAAACGAACTCATAGAGGCCTTTTCCAATAAGGAAGTTCGTGACACGAAACTTCCATGATGGGTAGTTGTTCTTGTCGAGCTTCTCAATGATGGGGCTTCCACTATTCTCTGCCATTATCACAAGAATAATACCAAACAGCAAGCAAATCTTCTGCAACCCTCGACCTGTAGTGCACAGCAATACACCAGACAGCCTTTTTCACTGTCTGCTCAACAATACATGCAATCTGCAACCAGTTTGCAGATAAACCTTGTGTTTACTCACTGGTAAACACCTTTGATCTTACAGATCTGAAATCTATAACCTGCGCACCCACTTTCGGTCGATACAGCCGAAGTCACAGCGTACCTTGAAACTGCTGTCCGCAACCTTGCGACTCTAAAACGGGCCCTGAAACGGCCTCAAATGCCCAAAATAACTGCGGGAGAGCCCTAAAGGGCATATCTGCAGAATACACAGCGCTCTTCGCGCACACCAAATCTCACTGCAATCTGAGATTTTTGCTCTGCCCTGCTTCCGGTGCCTCCACAGGCACTATCCAAGAGAAGGAGTGGAAGAATGGGAGAGACTCTTACCTGTAGCTTGCTTGCTCGAACCTTGCTTCTTCTCCTTCACTTCAACCTTTGAAATCAGCCTCTCTCAATGGCGCGGCTCTGATACCATGTCAAGAATCGCGTGGTGGAGGGGGTTGCTCAAGATGCTGCGCCAAACACACACAGAATGCACAAGGAGAAGCTCACTCAAGAAACAAGAAGAGAGATGGAGGCCAAAACGTTTTCTTGCTGATTTCTTCTTCTTCTTCCACACTCTTTACAATGTACACAAAGTATAGATAAGATACAACATAAAAGGAAAGTGGCCTACTAAGTCAAACAATGCATAACCGACTACACTAGTCGAATGGCGCTATAACTATGCCAGCTGTAAATAGGTGTAACAACCTGAATATAATAAGTAATGAGTCAGTGGCCATGTGAGAGTCATAATGACCACCGACGTGCTAAGTATAGACATGTGGACCCATCTAACCAGGCGGTCCATCATCCATGTCCACATGTGTTGAGCTTGCCATCTCAACACATAGTTATAGCGCCAGTCGACTAGTGTAGTCGGTTATGCATTGTTTGACTTAGTAGGCCACTTTCCTTTTATGTTGTATCTTATCTATACTTTGTGTACATTGTAAAGAGTGTGGAAGAAGAAGAAGAAATCAGCAAGAAAACGTTTTGGCCTCCATCTCTCTTCTTGTCTCTTGAGTGAGCTTCTCCTTGTGCATTCTGTGTGTGTTCGGCGCAGCATCTTGAGCAACCCCCTCCACCACGCGATTCTTGACATGGTATCAGAGCCGTGCCATTGCGAGAGGCTGATTTCGAAGGTTGAAGTGAAGGAGAAGAAGCAAGGTTCGAGCAAGCAAGCTACGGGTAAGAATCTCTCCCATTCTTCCACTCCTTCTCTTGGATAGTGCCTGTGGAGGCACCGGAAGCAGGGCAGAGCAAAAATCTCAGATTGCAGTGAGATTTGGTGTGCGCGAAGAGCATCTGAGGCCGTTTCAGGGCCCGTTTTAGAGCCGCAAGGTTGCGGACAGCAGTTTCAGGGTACGCTGTGACTTCGACTGTATTGACCGAAAGTGGGTGCGCAGGTTACAGATTTCAGATCTGTAAGTTCAAAGGTGTTTACCAGTGAGTAAACACAAGGTTTATCTGCAAACAGGTTGCAGATTGCATGTATTGTTGAGCAGACAGTTAAAAAGGCTGTCTAGTGTATTGCTGTGCACTACAGGTCCACGGTTGCAGAAGATTTACTTGCTGTTGGTATTAATTTTGTGATAATGGCAGAGAACAGTGGAAGCCCTATCATTGAGAAGCTCGACAAGAACAACTACCCTTCATGGAAGTTCCGTGTCACAAACTTCCTTATTGGAAAAGGCCTCTACGAGTTTGTTTCAGGTGAAGAAAAGGAACCGGAGATGAGTGATCCTCCAACTGCAGAAGAGACAAAGGCACGGAAGGAATGGAATGCAAAGGATAAAAAGGTCATGTATTGGTTGTCTGCAGTAATTGACAATAATATGCTGGGACACATTAGAAATGCAGAGAATTCATATGCAGCTTGGACCATACTTGAAAGTATGTTTTCTGTAAATACAAAGGCACGAAAGATTCAACTCAAGCAAGAGTTGAATACATTAAAGAAAGGGAAGATGTCTATCAATGAGTATGCACTGAAGGTAAGAAGCATTGCAGATGCATTGGCAGCGATTGATGCAATGCCCGATGATGATGATTTGGTGTCGTCTACCTTGGGTGGACTTAATAATGAAAAGGCTTGGAAGTCTTTTGTAACTTCTGTATATGTCAGAAAGCCATTTCCAGATTTCGATGAGTTGGTCTCCCTTATGATCACTGAAGAGATCAACATGCAGAGTGAGACATCTGAAAGAAGTGGTGAACATGTCCAAGCTTTCTACTCCAGTTCAGGAAGGGGATGTGGCAGGTTCTCTTCAAGAGGCCGTGGTACAGGACGTGGTAGTGACAACCAGCAAAACAGATTGAATCAGCAATTTGGCGATATGCAGGTTTCAGGAGGTCGTGGTAACTTTAGAGGCAGGGGGAGCTTTAGAGGAAGAGGTGGATGGCAGAACAGAGGTTCTAACAACTCTGGTATTGTGTGCCACTACTGTGGCAAAACAGGTCATATTGCAGCCCAATGTTATGCTAAGAGAGATGATATCCGCAGTGGTAAGTTGCAGCAAGGAAATTATGCATCGTCTTCACGACAGAATGAAGACAAAAATGAACGTTTGTTCGTTATGCAGCATATGCTGAATGCTGTTACAGGAAAGGGAACACATGAAGATGTTTGGTATGTTGATTCAGGTGCATCCAATCATATGACCAGCCATGCAGAATGGTTTGGGGAGATGCAGGATTTGCAGAATGTAGGTTATGTGCAGACGGGTGATGACTCATGCCACCCAATTTCACACATTGGAAAAGTTCCCTTGTCCTTGCATGATGGTAAGACAAAGAGTCTTTCAGATGTATTACATGTGCCATCTATTACAAAGAACTTGGTGTCAGTCGGTCAAATGGTAGAGCAAGGGCTGCAAGGCAGATTTAATGCAAAGGGCTGCTTTGTAGAAGACTTCAATGACAAGTGCAGGTTGGTAGCAAAGGGAAGTAGAGTTGGACGTATGTTCACTCTAGATGCTGGAATTCCTACTATGAATGCTGCTATGTATGCCAAAGGAAAAGGTGTTGTTGCAGACATTGAAATTTGGCACAAACGCATTGGACATGCAAATGTACAAAGGCTGAAATTAATGCAGTCCAAAGGGTTGGTTACAGGTTTGCCTACATTTAAAGTTGCAGAATTTCAGAAGGTATGTGAAGCATGTCAGTTTGGTAAGCAGGCAAGACAACCCTTTTCACATGACAGAGATGTAAGCAGAAATATCCTTGATGTTGTGCATACAGACATTTGGGGGCCTACACAAAATGTATCTCTTGGAGGTAGTTCATACTTCGTCACATTCATTGATGATTGTTCTAGAAAGCTGTGGGTATATTTTATGAAGGAAAAGAGTGAAGCATTTGAGCACTTTAGAACTTTCAAGGCTGCAGTTGAAAGAGAAACAGGCTTGAAAGTAAAGTGCCTGAGGTCAGATGGAGGGGGAGAGTACCTCTCAAATGAGTTCAGTGATTTTCAGAGGTCTCATGGGATAAAGAGACAGTTCACATGCAGGTATACCCCACAGCAAAATGGGGTTGCAGAAAGAAAAAAAGGCATATTGCAGAAGTTGCACGCGCCTTGATGGCTGAAAAGAATATGCCTAAGCATTTTTGGTCTGAGGCTGTTCATACTGCTGTTTATATTATGAACAGAACCCCCACAGCTGCAGTTCATGGTATGACCCCCGAAGAATGTTTTACAGGTAAGAAGCCTGATGTTTCACACTTGAAAGTATTTGGCTGCATTGCGTATGTTCATGTGCCAGATGAGTTGCGGAAGAAACTGGATCCAAAGGCTGAAAAGTGTATCTTTATTGGATACTCTTTAGAGCAGAAAGGGTATCGTTGTTACAACCCTGTCACATGTAAGTTCAGAGTGAGCAGGGATGTCATCTTTGATGAAATGAGCAGTTGGTATGCATCTAGTGGTGATGCATTGGATGTTGATGATGATCATGATACTCATGTGCAGGCTGAAAAGCAAGAATCACAGACTCTTAGTGGACCAGAGACATCATCTGGTAGTCCTTGGTCTGGGAGACTAAGGAGTACCTCTACATCTTCAGGTGCATCTAGTAGCACTACAGGTAAAGACAAAGGAAAGAATAAGGTGTCAGAAGGCATTGATGCAGTTCTTGATGGAGACTCCAGTGGCTCAGAGAGCTTGGATGATGAGCTTGGCATTCCTTCAGTGAGGACTCCAGGTGTGCAGAGAGCACGTGTTAATGCAAAGACTCCATTGAGTGATCCAGTGGTACGCAGGTCTAGCAGGGTGAGATACCCTGTTAAAAGATTTGGTTTTGAGGGTTATGCAGCTCACCATTATGCTTATATGGTGAAACTAGTTGAGGATGTTGAGCCCACATGTTTTGAGGAGGCTGTTGGTCATGCTCATTGGGATGCAGCAATGGACGAGGAGATGGCTGCACTAGAGGCCAATAAGACTTGGGATCTAGTATCATTGCCAAAGGGAAAGAAAGCTATTGGATGTAAGTGGGTTTATAAGATTAAGCACAATGCAGATGATTCTATTAGCAGGTACAAAGCTAGGCTGGTTGCAAAAGGCTATGCCCAAACATATGGCATAGATTATGATGAAACCTTCAGTCCAGTTGCTAGGATGGCAACTGTCAGATGTGTGATTGCTTTGGCAGCAGCCAAAGGTTGGAGGTTGCAGCAAATGGATGTAAAGAATGCCTTCTTGCATGGTGATTTGCAGGAAGAAGTGTATATGGATCAGCCAGCAGGTTATGAAGATTTAGAGGATCCCACGTATGTGTGCAGGTTGAAGAAGGCACTCTATGGGCTCAAGCAAGCACCAAGAGCATGGTCTGACAAGATCAGAGATTATCTTGTCAATATTGGCTTTTATGTTTCTGATGCTGATCACTCACTTTATGTGAGAAAGGGAGATGCAGGTTTGGTCATCATAGTCATCTATGTGGATGACTTGATTATTACAGGTGATAGTGATAGTGGGATTGTTGAAGTCAAGGGCTGTTTGAAGATGAAGTTTGAGATGAAGGATTTAGGTGAGCTAAGGTACTTCCTTGGCATTGAGGTGATCAGATGTGATGATGGTATATGGCTGTCCCAAAGACAGTATGGCTTGGATATGTTGTCCAAGTATGGTATGACAGCATGCAAACCACTTTTAGTCCCATTGGAGCAGAATGTAAAGCTGAGTGCTGATGTTGGGGATGAGATAGAAGACCCTACTATGTTCAGGAGGATAGTGGGGAGTTTGATCTACATGACCATTACAAGGCCAGACTTGAGCTATGCTGTTGGTCTTGTGAGTCAGTTTATGCAAGTACCTAGAAAGCCACATTTGGATGCAGTCAGACGCATATTGAGATATGTGAAGTCCACATTACATTATGGACTTTTCTATGAGGCAGGTACAGATGTACAGGTGTTTGGATACACAGATGCAGATTGGGCTGGTAGTATGTCTGATAGAAGATCTACCAGCGGATACATGTTCTCTCTTGGTAGTGCAGCTGTTGCATGGAGCAGCAAAAAGCAATCTACAGTTGCTTTGTCGAGTACAGAGGCTGAGTATAGAGGTGCTGCTGTTGCAGCATGTGAGGTAGTATGGATGCATAAGCTATTGGCTGATTTGGATGTCCAGGTGGAAGGTCCAGTTGTCATTTATTGTGACAACATGAGCAGTATACAGTTGGCTAGGAACCCTGTGTTCCATGCCAGGACAAAACATATTGAGGTACACTACCACTTTGTGAGAGAGAAGGTACTAGCAGGTGAGATTGACTTGGTGTATGTCAGCACACAGGATCAGATAGCTGACATCTTTACGAAGGCCTTGGGTACAGAGAAGCTTCAAAAGTTTCGAAGCTTACTTGGAGTTGCAGAGATGCAGTTGAGCTTGAGGGGGAGTGTTGAGATGGCAAGCTCAACACATGTGGACATGGATGATGGACCGCCTGGTTAGATGGGTCCACACGTCTACACTTAGCACGTCGGTGGTCATTATGACTCTCACATGGCCACTGACTCATTACTTATTATATTCAGGTTGTTACACCTATTTACAGCTGGCATAGTTATAGCGCCAGTCGACTAGTGTAGTCGGTTATGCATTGTTTGACTTAGTAGGCCACTTTCCTTTTATGTTGTATCTTATCTATACTTTGTGTACATTGTAAAGAGTGTGGAAGAAGAAGAAGAAATCAGCAAGAAAACGTTTTGGCCTCCATCTCTCTTCTTGTCTCTTGAGTGAGCTTCTCCTTGTGCATTCTGTGTGTGTTCGGCGCAGCATCTTGAGCAACCCCCTCCACCACGCGATTCTTGACAAGTATGTGGAATTCTTAAGGACATGCAACCTTGATAAGGAGTGAGGGACAGTAACTGTGGGGAGTAGAGAAGGAACCAAGCAAGTGTAGATCCCGCTCAGCCTTGGTAGAGAAGGCGTTGGGATTGGAACTAAAGGTGGAAAAGAGGCAAAAGAGAGATGTTTATGCCATGATGAGGATGAAAAAGTAGAACGTCTTGACGAACAATGGCATGACCATCTAGTAAATCCCTGACTTGAAAGTCAAATTGCAGGCCAAAGTGATCCATTCCCTCTTCTCCATCCAAAGGTACAACTTGCTTATGCACAGGATCAATGTGCTCGTGCTGGAGAGCATGGCAAATCACTCATTGGATGAGGTGGATTGGAATGGCTACATGCAAAAGACCATTGACCAATCTGCTAAAGCACTAGCCCTTGGAAGAAGATCGATGGGTGGAGAGTCCCTAGCATCAAAAGGAGACAAGAGAAAGAAGCCTTTAGCCGCCAAAGCCGTGTTCATTTGGTATGGAGGAATCTTAACCACTCTTATCTAGGAAGTGATAAAGCAGGCGCAGGATGGAGAGGAGGGAGTGGATGAAACACCCGACACAAATCACCTCCTCATCATGACAATCGAGTGAGAGGATAGTTAATAAAGAGGAGGGAGAGCAAAAAGCTCAGTCCAGTAGAAGGAAATCAAAGAAGCCTAAGAAGAAGATGATGCAAGAAAAGTAAGAGGAAGAAAGGAAGAAAAAGGAGAAAGAAGAAATTTAGAAATCCAAGAAAGAGTCAAAGCAAGAGGCAAAGGAAAGAAAGAAGAGTTTGAGGGGTTGGAGGCATAGTAAAAAAGAGCTGAGGAAGAGAGGAAGAGAAAGGCCACTGAAAAGGAGGAGGAGTTGAGGAAGAAGGAAGAGGAAGACATCAAGATGGCCAAATGTAGGTCAATGGAGCAACAAGGTGAACAAGATGAGATGGATACCTTGAGCCCCCCGAGGAGAGATGGACACCTCAAGCACATAAGTACTTGAAGGCATGCTAACCACATCGCAAGAGGGCAAGGGCAAAGCCCCCATCCACCCCATTCCACCCCTCATGGTACCTACCCCCACAATAGCAATGCCCACCCAAGGCACCCTGGCCATGGTCGATGCCAATAATCTTATGACCTAGGTGCAGTATTTTGTTAACAAGAAACGGGATCAAGCAAAGAGCATGTAAACCCCAACCATAGGGCAAAAAAGACCTAAAAATAGGTAGACACCGAGTCAAGGTAGAACCCTAAGCGGCGAAAGGTGGGAACTTCCAAAACTGCCATCCCCACAACTATGATGCCACCTGCTAACTACAATGAGTATGTCACTAAGTACTCTCTCAGTTGTTGGAGAAAGCCAAGGAGGAAAAGAGAATAGCAGTGGGGCTGATTTGGAAGCTGAGAAAGAGTCAGCGACGACCTTCCACCTAGAGAAAACTCGGAAAATGGCCATGTACCAAAAAGAAATTAGCGAGCTAAAAGCAAAGCTTAGTGCCAAGGAAGAAAATGAGAAAAATTGGAGAAAACAACTCAAAGATGAGAACCAAGAGCTAGTTGGACTACAACGAGAATATAAACTCTTAATAATGTAGTATGAGGACCTAGAAGCTCAACTAAAGAGAGTCCAAATGGGCATGGATGAGCTTACTGCAAGAGAAGTAGAAAGAGAGATAGGAAGACCATTCCCAAGAGGTTGAAGACCTGGTAGTAAGGGTGTTCCTAGAGATAGATGAGCAAAAGAGGTTGGAGAGAGAGATTGAGCACCTGGAAGAGGAGAAGGAGGTGATAACTCAAAAGTGGAAAGAACAGGAATCAACAATAACAGCTCTAACATAGAGGTAGAGGGAGAGCTTCGGGGAGATCACAAAGAGAGCAGAAGAGTGGGCAACCTGTAATGAAAGGAGGGTGAAAACCTTGGCACACCGTCTGGCTCAAGTGGAGAAAGACAAAGTACTTGCTGAAGGTTGAGTAGAGGCTACCCAAGTGGGCTTTCAAACTCAGCAACACGCCTTCCTAAATACCTTATTGGATGTCACATAAGTAGATGAAGGAGAATCCATATAAGCCATTAAGAACAAGCTAGGAATGGCATGTAGGGCCCTGAGAGCACGCTTGCAAATGCCACCAAAACCCATGGGAGTTGGCCTTAGCCTTGAAGAGCAATGCCACTATCTCCTGCTATAGGCCTAACCCCACAAGAAGTTGACACACTTGGATTCACAGAAGGGGCACAGAAAGAGCCAAAGTAGGAGGAGGAGGAGGCAGAAATTAACTTTGAAATGGGACCGCAGGAGGAAGAACTTGTTCCACCACCTCCTTCCCCACAACCAAATGATAAGCAACAAGCAAATACCTCCACAGAAAGAAAGGCGATGCTGAGAGAAAGGATAAAACAAATGGCAGAGGAAACAAGAAGAAGATGGAATGCCAAAGGAGTAATGGCACCGCCAGTACCTATCCCACCATGTAAGGACAAATCCCCAGCAAGCTTCCACACCGACCTTGTAATCTGAGAGAGGCAAGAAAGGGCCAAGAACTCTTCGATTTTAATTTCAAATTCCCCACCACTTTGCGAAGATGTTGAATTTTGGCAAAACAATTTTTTTGAAGTGCCGAGGTCTGTGCTTGGTTATGAATGCCAACCTACATGGAGAAGGCAGATCTGCAATGTCAACGTGGAAACTGAGATGGCCTTTTGCAACACTCAACCCTTTGAGCGGAACAACCCAACATTCATGCCACATCCTCAAAGGGTAGGAGAGGATTTTGACCCCAGTGTCCATGACCGGTATGATTTCTTGATAATCTACAATTTGCATTGTACTACATATGAAGATGCCCTTACTTTTACATCAAAAAATTTGTATGATACTATGGTCCAATTCATCAATGAATTCTCTTCATGCCCTGGCCCTACCTTTATTACCACATGTAATTACCTTATATTTCTTAGGATACTCCCTAGATAAGACCTCACTCCACAGGAGCGTGGCCTCCCAGTCGTCCATTTTGATCTTAATGCTATAGATAGTTGCACAATGGCTCAACTAATGATGTGAGCTGCACTACTACCTTCATTTTTCTTGGCTCTTATAGAGGATATGAATGATAGCTACTTCACCCACTGCAATCATCCATTCCTCTCGACCACCACCCTTCAAGTTTTCCTAGACCTTAAGGGGTATCTCCAAAGCTACCAACTTCTTAACAAATCTATTAAGCCTCCTTCTCTGCCTCCCTCTGATGATTAAGACTAACTGACTATGTACCTAAAAAAGAAAAGAGAAAAAAAAAGACAGAGAGAAAGAAAGAAAAGGCAAGAAAGTATAAAACTAAAAGAAAAGTAGAGAGAATGGAAATGGAAAGAGAAATCACACAAAGACACAGTGAGTTGCACATAGACTACAGTCACTACACCTATGGTTTCTCAAGTTAGGCGTGTCCCATGGCCTCGGTCACTAGCCTCGATTGGCTGGGTTTCGTATCTAACCCCCTAGCCCTTTTTAATCCCCCACCACACACGCTTAGGGAACCTCAAGGGCAGGACATAACACTCGAAGACATGCCTCCATGAGTTGCAACCATCGCACCTCACTTCTGCATGCACGAGGTCCTCAAGAGTGGGACATCACCTAGACCTGGTTAGGTAGACCTAGATCCCCGTTCCACTAGCACAATCACGATGCACTACATGGTGAGGTAGAAACTCCCCCTAGGTAGAGCACGTCTCCTCTTTTCAAGTACTCTTCGGATGCTGAAACCACCAATTTTAGAAGCCCCGCCATCAACTCAACATACCGTTGGTCTCCAACAACACAATCATTAGCAAGCTCCTTAACCACTACCAATCAAAACATGGCCCCATCATCCACTTAGGCAACCACCCTTCAAAGCACCAGACCCTCAACAACAAAGCCCCGCAAGTGCCATGGTATTGGCACTCGTCTAGAAGGGAGGTAATGTTAACCCTAGGTCAAGACAAAAGAAAAAGAAGTGGAATGCACATGAAATGGAAGAAGCAAGATGACGGAGAACAAGAAAAGGTGCAAGGGAGGCCTCTAAAATCAAGTTAAAAGTAAAAGCACATTTGTAAGTGAAAGGTGCCCCAAAACTTTTGTAAAAGAGTGCGAGGCTCCCTCTTGTGCAAATTGTGAAAGGGTAGAGGGGCATAGGATAAAGAAATAGGCCAAGTAGAAGAGAATGGAAAAAAGGGACCTTGCCACAATGGCCGGTCATGTAAAAAAAAGGGATGGGTGCCCATGGGATTTTAGGGCATGTATATAAAGTTCAAAAAGTGAATGAGATCTCATTCTTGTGTGTGGCCAAAAGTAGTTTTCTTCTTCCTCTTCTTCTTCTTCTTCTTGCTTGCTTATGTGTGCTTGAGAGAGAGTGTGTGAGTGTGTGAGGGTGAGGGATCAAGGAGGTGAAGCTCTCCACCATCTCCTCCCTTCTTCTTCTTCTTCTTCTTCTTCTTCTTCTTCTTCTCTTCTCTTCTCTTCTCTTCTCTTCTCTTCTCTTCTCTCGTGTGCGGTTATGGAGGATGGAGCTTGGAGGTGGAGGATTGAGGATGTGTTCTAGCATGTGATATTGACTTGGTTTATATCAACACACAAGTGTTGGGGTAAAGGCGCCTCCGCCGTGCCACCCCGTGTATTACTACACTGACAGTACCCGCCACTGCACACTGCAAGTGGCGGGCGCCGTCACTGTCACACTTATTCTTTATTCTTTCAGTGACTAGTGAATAAAGGAAGGCCCAGTCACACATTGTGACTGTTGGAGTTCCCATTTGTATATCTCTCTCTTTTCTTGCTCTTGCTCTCCGCCATAGCTTGTGAATGGTCTTTCGATCCTCTCATCCCTTTCAACTGGTATCAGAGCTTGGCTTCCAATTGCTCGAGCTCTTCTCTTTGCTTGCTTAGCTTCGCATCGACTCCCTTCTTGCATTGGATCTCCATCTCGGCATCCATATCCGATGTCCCCGAGCTCCCATCACTCCCCGGCTTCCCGATTACCTTCCCGGCCTATTGAGGCACCTTCAAGGCATTGGTACTGAGGTATTTGATCATTCTTTCAGGGTTTTATTTCAGTCTACAGGTTGCAAACAGCAAGGGCAGCCATGGCTTCAAACCCTTGAAGCTTATTCCCCTCATGTTGTGCCTTACACCTATCAAGGCTCAAAGAGGCTTGTCATAGGCCTTTGATAGGCCCTTCTTGAGCCCCCCATTACCCCCTTTCAGCCCATGTGGAGCAGCAGCAAGTTCAGCACCAATAGGGCAGATTGCGTTATTTTTCCAGGCTGTTAGCACTCGTCTACTTCAGCTCCACACTTGGCCATTGCTTCTTGCTCTCTACCTTGATCAAGAGGGCTATTAGACTTCATGTTTGATGTCATTCAAGCTTTGGGCATTGGTCTTGATCATTCGGGTTGATTTCTTCAAATTTGGGACTGTCATAAACTGCCATAATAGGCTGAAAACAGGGCAGTAACATTGGCATTAGCATTTGTTGCTTAGACTCCATTCCGGTTGTGCTATTTGATGCTCGTATGTGGCCTAGTTGATGCCCGAATGTCTTGGGAATGTATGCATTCGATTTTCCCATGATTTGGCATTGTTGTTGGGCTGGAAATTGATAGTTTTGGACTGTTTAGAGCTATTGTACATGAGCAGGCTGAAGCTCATTTGTCACATGTATTGATTCTCTATCGATACCGGATGTATGCTATGGGTTATGTCATGATGTATTACACTTTGGGGATCGACTTCGAACTCATGATTGTGATTCTGGAATGCTTTTGAGCATCGCATTTGCTCCGTTGTTATTGGTTTGTCATTGGCAGTTTGGTCGACTTGACTGGCATTTGGGCCGCTTATGCCTATTGTCTGTACTTGACGGATAAGCTCTATGCATCACATGCTTTGGTCCGTGGTTGATGCCTCTTAGTTCGTCCATGCTTGATAGATATTTTGGAGCTCCGATTTGGGTGTTTTGAGCATTTCCGATTCGTAGGGATATTGACTTTGGGTTGCTACTAAATGTATTGACTTGACAGAGATCTTGCCATTGGGATTATGTCTTGCTCAGTGGTTGCTATGATAGTTGCTTCATGTCTGTCATGCTCTCTTGGATACGTCTGACTAATTGACTTGGTCACTTGCACTGGTACTTTGTTATGGGTTGTTTGAGCTCTTTAGCTCGCCTGTATGCCATTTGTGCCAGTGGGAGCATAGTGTATGCATGACCGACAGTTCATGTCTTGGAGCAGCTTACGACTTTGAGCAGATGTTTTTTGAGACTTTGGGATTACCCTCCAACCTTTGGATGTTGCATTGATGTATGTCTTGGTCTCCGGATTGCTTATGAGCTGAGTCTCTTGCTTTGGATTCGCTTTCATTTTGGGCAGACACCTATTTGTGTCAGGTTTTGGCAGTTGCAGGTACATCTTGCCTAGATTGTCTAGGGGTGTGTCTCTTACTGGCAGATGCTATTTGACATGTCTCGGTGTTAAGCTCATGTATTTTCACTATCATTTGGCTTTGCTTTGTCCTTTTCATGCCGGCTTTGGACCTAGCACTATCTAGTTGACTTTGGATCCAGTTTTGGGACAGTTTGCTCTTATTATTGCAGGTCTGCAATTTATTGCAGCAAGCATTTATTGATGGACTGAGCTGTATTTTTCATGATGAAATGTCCTGATTTGGTGTACTGTACCTCGTACTTGGTGGGCAGTAGCTTCTTAGTCAGTTTCCCAGTCATTTTGCCTTGGATTTAGTGGTTTTTTGGCTATTTACAACAGAAAACAATAAGCAGTTTTGAACTGTCTCTACATTTACAGCCTGCATTATGGCTTCGTCCTCGGCTGATAATGCCATATTTAATATCACAAAGCTGGATGATACCAAATATGGCTATTGGAAGAGCCAGATTTGGCAGGTCTTGGTGCAGAAGAACCATGTAAAGCCACTTCGATTGAGCGGGCAGCAGCCTGCAGGTATGAGCAATGATGATTGGTTTGACTTGGATGCATACTGTAAGTCCACAATCATACTCTCTCTGACTGAGCAGGTTCATTACAATGTAGTGGATGAGGCACAGACCGCATGGCAATTATGGGAAAAGATCAAGAATCTTTATGATAATAAGAGCCTGGCTAGTCAGATGTATTGGCTCAAGCAGCTCATGGATCTACGCATGAAGGAGAATGCGATGGTGTCTGCTCATTTGAGCCAGTTCCATGTGATCTTGAAGAATCTGACATCGCATGAAGAGATCAACATGAAGAACTTGGATGCCTCTCGTGTTTATCATGCTTTGACAGTTAGAGGCAGGAATGATAGGAATGACCGTGGGAATGGCCGTAGCCGTGACTCTTAGAAGGGTCAGTCCAAATCTCGTGGAAAATCGCGTAGTAAGTCATGTGGGCGCAACGCTAATGTCACTTGCCATCATTGTGGGAAAAAGGGCCATATCAGACCACAGTGTCATGAGTTGCGCAATGAGAAGCGCAAGGACAAGGGGAAGGATAAAGTGTAGGAAAAGTCTTCTGATCGCAGTATTGTACCTGCGAACTCCAGTGTAAAGATCGAAGAGATCAATGTTACGCAAACTGAGGAGCCATCTGACGGTGATGAGTTTATATTGGCAGCTAGTTCATCTGACAGCTCACAGTTGACTGAGACTCCTAGTATATATGCACAGTGTTGGCTTTTTGGATTCAGGCGTGTTTTTTCATGTGACACCTTATCGTGAGTGGTTCCACTCCTACCGCACTGTATCAGGGTCAGTCAGGCTTGGAGATGACAGGTCTTTGGCTATTGTGGGCAGTGGTGACATACAGTTGCAGTTTTCCACTGGCAGTTCTTTTGTGCTCAGGGATGTACGTCATGTACCTGTGCTTACGCGCAACCTTATGTCTATAGGTTAACTGGATGATGCATGGTTTCACATTGGTTTTGGAGACTCTGCTTGGAAGATTACCAAAGGCAGACTTATACTGGCCAGAGGTGCCAAGGCTGGTAGTCTCTATCCTCTTGTAGTGGATGGTCCTACAGTTGATCATGTTTTGTTAGTGGGTTCTATCCCACATGTATCACTTTGGCATGCCTGTTTGGGGCATATGTCTTTGAAGGGAATGAAAATGCTTTCTAGTTTGCAGTATCTTCCGCCTTTAGACTGTGAATGTTTTGACTCGTGTGATCATTGTCTTTATGGTAAGCATAATAGGTCTACGCATAAGAAATTGGGTAGGTCACGCATGAGTGAGCCCTTGGCTTTGGTGCATTCCGATGTTTGTGGGCCCATGCCTTGTATGTCTATGGGTGGCGTGGAGTACTTTGTTACCTTCATTGACGATTTTTATAGGAAAGTGTGGGCTTATCCCATAAAGAAAAAGTCCAATGTCTTGGTAGTCTTTCAGCATTGGCTTGCTCTTGTTGAGAACCAGACTGGGTATAGGATGAAATGCCTTAGGACTGACAATGGGGGAGAATATGTCTCACCTGCTTTTGAGCAGTTGTGTGATGACAGGGGTATTAAGCGTCAGTTGACCGCCCCTTACACCCCACCCCAAAATGGTTTGGCTGAGTGCATGAACAGGACTATTCAGGAGCGTTTGTGCTCTATGCTTAGCTATGCAGGCCTACCACAGAGCTTTTGGGCTGAGATAGTTAGTACGGCAGTGCATGTCATAAACCAATCGCCTTCTAGTGGTTTGGATTTCTAGGTTGCAGAGGAAGTTTGGGCTGGTAAGCCATCCTCTTATGCGCATCTTCGTGTCTTTGGATGTGAGGCATTCTGCCATGTGCCCAAGGACAAGAGGAGTAAGTTGGATCCAAAGAGCATTAAATGCATCTTTCTTGGCTATGGTGATTCAGGAGAGATGGGCTATCGCCTATGGGATCTGCAGGCACGGAAAATAGTACGTAGCCATGATGTAGTTTTCCATGAACACAAAATGCATAAGAAGCCTGAGAAGGTGGTTGAGATCCGTAGAGTGATCTTTCAGGAGGAGCCTCGGGCTCCAGCACAGCCAATAGTACAGCCTGCAGCAATTCCTACACAGGGTCAGGGTGTTGGATAGGCAGTTGGGCAGGCAGCAGAGCCTATGGTGAGACGGTCTACTAGAGATAGATGTCCACCTGATCGCTATGAGCCCTCTATGTAGTATGTCTTGTTGACGGATGCAGGAGAACCTTTCACCTATGATGAGGCTATGCGCAGGGGTGACAGTCATTCTTGGGAGAGGCCTATGCAGTTTGAGATGGACTCCTTGCATAGGAATATGACTTGGTATCTTGTTGCCTTGCCTAAGGGAAAAAAGACTTTTCCATGCAAATGGGTGTACAAGTTGAAAAGTACCCCTGGGCACCCCAAGCCGGCCTATAAGGCTAGACTTGTAGCTAAGGGTTTTAAGTAGGAGCATGGAGTTGACTTTGATGAGGTCTTCTCTCCTGTCGTCAAGATGACTACACTACGCTTGGTCTTCTCCTTGGTTGCACAACTTGACTTGGATCTTTATCAGATGGATGTTAAGATTGCATTCTTGCATGGGGATTTGCATGACGAGATCTATATGGAGTAGCCTAAGGGCTTTGCAGAACATGGCAGGGAGCACCTAGTGTGCAAATTGAAGAAGAGTCTTTATGGCTTGAAGCAGGCACCTAGGGAATGGTATCATAAGTTTGATGCCTTTATGCAGTCATAGGGCTATAGCAGGAGTGCTATGGATCGATGTCTTTACAGAAGAAAGCCCGTGATGGTAGTTTACTGATTTTGGTTCTCTATGTTGATGACATGCTGATAGCAGGGAAAGCTCATGCAGAGCTTGATGCTCTGAAAGCTCAGCTCAAGAAGAGCTTTGAGATGAAGGATCTGGGACAGGCTTCACATATTCTTGGGATACGCATTAAGCATGATAGGCATTAGGGGCTTTTGTATCTCTCACAGCGGGAGTACATCCATAAAGTCCTTGAGCGCTTCCACATGTAGGATGTAAAGCCTGCGGACTGTCCTTTGCCTTCTCATGTGAGGGTTTTGTCAAGATTGTGGGAGAGAAGGAAGGAGTCTCACTTGTAGCTTTCTTGCTTGCACAATGGGGGAATACACACAAAGGTGGAGGCTGAAAACAGTTTTCCTCTTCTTAGTTGTGTAAGCCAAAAGAACTCTATACAAAGAAATAGAAGAACCCTATATATGGGTCTCAAACCAAACTCAACTAACTAAGGTGGCATACTAACTGAGCCACGAACTAGAGTAGATAAGGATAGCTGTCATGTAGCTATTATTCATGGGTGGTGTGCCAACCGCGTCTGCAACTAACACGTCGGTGACATAAATGCACAACGGTCACCCTGGCATATCACGAGTGGAGCTCGATATCTCAACACTCCCCCTCGAGCTCAATCCCAATTCCTGCACACCAAGCAGGTCTCTGAACTTGCACAGCTTTTCTGCGCCCAATGCCTTCGTGAATATGTCAGCTACTTGATTCTCTGTGCTGACATAAACTAGATCAATAAGACCTAGTAAAACCCTCTCCCGCACATAGTGATAATGCACCTCAATGTGCTTTGTTCTAGCATGATAGACTGGGTTATTTGCCAAGTGTATACTACTCATGTTGTCACAATAA
This sequence comes from Lygodium microphyllum, assembly GCF_053477565.2. Taxonomy (NCBI): domain Eukaryota; kingdom Viridiplantae; phylum Streptophyta; class Polypodiopsida; order Schizaeales; family Lygodiaceae; genus Lygodium; species Lygodium microphyllum. The sequence goes on along the minus strand of NC_141144.1, from coordinate 122,152,108 downwards.
ATGACAATTGGCCCATCTATAGACTGATGCATATCATAAAGTAGCTTATGCAACCAAGCTACCTCACATGCAGCCATTGCTGCACCCCTGTACTCAGCCTCTGTGCTCGACAAGGCAACTGTAGGTTGTTTCTTGCTGCTCCAAGTGACTGCAGCACTCCAAAAAGAGAACACATATCCACTGGTAGATCATCTATCAAAAATGCTACTAGCCCAATCAGCATCAGTGTATCCATGCAACTGTATCTAAACCCCAGTCTCATAAAATAGGCCATACTGCAATGTGGACTTCACATACCTGAATATGCGTCTAGCCGCATCCAAATGTGGTTTCCTTGGAGCCTGCATAAACTGACTTACCAATCTAACAGCATAGCTCAAATCTGGCCTGGTAATAGTCATATAAATCAAACTTCCTACTATGCGTCTGTACATAGTAGGGTCTTCTAGAAGCCCACCTACATCTGTGCTCAGCTTCACATTCTGCTCCAAAGGAACTGAAATAGGCTTACAGCCTGTCATCCCATATTTGGACAGCATGTCCAATCCATACTGCCTCTGCAAGAGCTGTATCCCACTTGGTGATCTAATCACCTCAATGCCCAAGAAATAACGCAGCTCTCCCAAATCCTTCATCTCAAACTTCTGCTTCAATAGCATTTTCACATGAAGGATATCTTCATCACTGTCACCTGTCATAATCAAATCATCAACATAAATGACAAGTAGCATAATTCCTTTCTCTATTTTTCTCACATAAAGTGAGAAATCTGCCTTGGAAATCTGAAAGCCAATAGTGACAAGATACTGTCCTATCTTGTCAGACCATGCTCTAGGTGCTTGCTTTAAGCCATACAATACTTTCTTCAACCTGCAAACAAATTCAGGATGAATAGCATGCACATAACCTGGTGGCTGCTCCATATAGACCTCTTCTTGCAAATCACCATGCAAGAAGGCATTCTTTACATCCATCTGATGTAAAGACCATCCCTTTGATGCAGCCATAGCAATGGCTGCTCTTACGGTTGCCATCCTTGCAATCAGACTGAATGTTTCTTCATAGTCAATGCCATATGTTTGTGCATACCCCTTGACTACTAATCTTGCCTTGTATCTGTTCACAGAACCATCTGCATTGTGCTTCACCTTATAAACCCACTTACAACCAATTGCATTTTTACCTTTAGGCAAAGGTACCAATTCCCATGTAGCATTTGCTTCCAAGGCATCCATTTCTTCATCCATGGCTTTCTCCCATTTTCCTTTTCCCATGGCTTCCTCAAAAGAAGTGGGTTCTGGTTCCTGTATCACTTTGACCACATATGCATAGTGAATGGCTGTAAATCCATCATATTTCAGCCTATCCACAGGATACCTAGCTCTCATAGACCTGCGCAAAGTAAGTTCACTCCCAGGTGCTCTCAAAACATCCCTGGTCTTCCTTACTCCAGGTGTAACAATAGAAGGAATACCCAACTCATCATCAATGCTCTGTTCTGAGCCACTGGATTCACCATCCACATAAGAGTGACCTGCATTCACATCAAACATGGGCTGATCAACCTTCTCTTTTCGTTTTTGTGATACCTGCATACCACTATCTGTATTACTTTGAGAAGATTCTCCTGATCTCAATCTGCCTGTCCATGGCGAAGAATGTGAACCACTGCTAGAGGATGCTCCAGGTCCACTAATATTTTGTGACTGCTGCTGTGAATTCTGTGCAGCATTACCATTTTGTGCATCTACATCATCAATCACATTTACTGGTTTATACCAGCTACTCATCTCATACAAAACAACATCTCTGCTCACTGTAAACTTACGAGTAGAAGGGTTATAGCATCTATACCCTTTTTGCTGCAGAGAGTAACCAATAAAGATGCACTTCTCAGCTTTTGGATCCAACTTGGATCTCAACTCATCTGGCACATGTACATAGGCAATGCAACCAAAAATTTTCAAATGAGAAATATCTGGTTTCCTACCAGTATACCTCTCCTCTGGAGTCATCCCATGTATTGCTGTAGTGGGAGTCCTGTTCATTATGTAGACTGCTGTAGCAACTGCTTCAGCCCAATAAAAATCTGGCAAGTCTTTTTCATTGAGGATGGCACGAGACACCTCTCCAATATGCCTGTTTTTCCTTTCTGCAATTCCATTTTGTTGTGGGGTATGACTGCATGAATATTGCTGCTTTATGCCATGCTCTTGCAGGAACCTTGCAAACTCATTTGAGAGGTACTCTCCCCCTCCATCTGACCTTAGGCATTTTATCTGCATGCCTATTTCTTTTTCAACCATAGCTTTAAGAGTTTTGAAGTGCCCAAAAACTTCACTTTTCTTTTTCATAAAATACACCCAAACTTTTCTGCTATAGTCATCAATAAAAGTGACAAAATAATGACAGCCTCCAAGAGATGCAGCTTTAGTAGTCCACACATCAGAGTGGATTAATTCCAATGGCTTCTCACTCTCTTGAACATGTCTAGGAAATGGTTTCCTTGCCTGTTTTCCAAACTGAGAGGCTTCACATACCTTATGCATTTCTGCAACCTTGAATTTGGGCAATCCTGCAACAATATTTTGGGCCTGCATTGATTTAAGTCGCTGTACATTAACATGACCAATGTGTTTATGCCAGATATCAATATCTGCAACTACACCGGTCCCATGTGCAAACATTGCTGCACTCAATTCAGGCATGTCTGCATCCAACGTAAACATTCTGCCCTTCTTCTTTCCTTTTGCTACTATCAAGCGACCTTTATTTTTCATATCCTCAACAAAGCATCCATGAGGATTAAATCTGACCTGCAAGCCCTGCTCAACCATTTGACCAATAGAAACCAAATTCTTGGTGATATTCGGGACATGAAATACATCGGTCAGGTATTTCTTTTTCCCATCCTGCATAGACAAAGGAATTTTTCCAATCTGCACACTAGGATGTGCAGTATCATCACCAGTCTCCACAAATCCTGGTTTTTCCATTTTCCTTGCATCCTCCATCCATTCTGCATGACCTGTCATGTGGTTTGATGCACCTGAGTCAACATACCATACATCATTGCTTTCTTCTGCACTTGTCACAGAATTGTTCATGTGCTACACCATAAACAAATGCTCATTTCTATCATCACCCTGTCTACTAGAAGATGCATAATTCCCTTGTTGCAGTTTTCCATTCATGATGTCATTCTGCTTTTTATAGTAGTCTTTAGCCATATGACCCATTTTACCACAGTAGTAGCATTCAACATTACTGTTTGCATTTTGGCCTCTTTGCCATCCATCACGACCTCTTTGGCTCCCCCTGCCTCTAGAGTTACCATGTCCTCCTTCATAGGACTGGTTTTCTTGAGTTTGCTGCATATTCTGATTTCTACCACGGCCTCCATATCGGCCTCCTCTACCTCTGCCTCTACCTCTTCCAGCATTTGAGTAGAAGACAGCTTCTTTTGAAGTTCCTCCTGAAGAAGATGCACCACCATTTCTCTGCTCCTCAGAAATTAGAAGAGCAATCAACTCCTCAAAATCAGGAAATCTTTCACGGACGGAAATGGATGTTCGGAACTGTGCATAATCCTTTCCTAGACCATTCAAGGTCACTGAGACTAAATCATCATCTTCCATTGGCGACCCAATGGAAGCAAGTGCATCTGCAATCTTATGTATGGAGCAGCTAGGCTAGGAAGATGTAGTCCATTCTAGGAAGAGAGATAAAATCCCATATGCATAGTGGATGTTAAGTGCTACCAAAGAACTCTATATAATGATGTACTTGAACTATCACTTTTATATGATGATAATGCAATAGTACTTGTCTCTTTCTGTCAAGTGTCTGTGTCATTGTTGTCCATACACAAGATTGTGTTTATGAGTTCAAGTCTCAATCTTGAAACCTAATTCACTTGTGTAATAGTTGTCTACATTGTCATGTCAACATGAGTTGTGTCTTTATCTTCCATCCTCCATAGCTTCCGCCTTTGCCATGCTCTAGATCCAGCATCTTTGACATATATTCTAATACTTTCATATTAGTATTTTATCATGTTGTAGACTAATTTCTTTTTTTGTATGGAAGAAGAAGAAAGAATAAGAAGAAGATTTCAACCCTACTTCTTTGTATGCTCAAGTCTCCATCATGTACATATGCTCTTGGTTGCTTCACCTCTCTCTCCTCTTATCTATTTACATCTTTCTCTCTCTATCTCTATCTCTATCTCTCTCTCTCTCTCTCTCCACTTTCTTTGTCTATTTTTGTGACAAATGCGGGATCTAGAGCATGGCAGTGAGTTATGGTGGATGAAAGGAGAAGTGTGGACTCATGATGGAGAAGACAAAGACACTGTTTGTTACACAAGTGAATTAGGTTCCAAGATTGAGACTTGGACTCATAAACACAATCTTGTGTATGTGGACAATGACATTGACACTTCACTGAAAAGAAAAGAGTACTATCATTGCATTAAGAAAGGAAGCAAGTACAATGCTTTATAGGAAAGTAGGAAACTGCAGTAGGCACCATTGTGCATATGGGATAAGTTAGCCTGCATATCCTTGACCCTGAGGCTCCATACAAAGAGGCTGTTTAGTGAGTGTGATTGCTGATTCTCAACAGCCCTCCTCAATCACAACTAGAAAAGGCACAAAGTGTGTAGAGGCTGTAATGAGAACCACCTGCAAAGTGTGGGCATACCACAGACATGGCAAAACACCAGAGGCTGTCGCAGAAAAAGCTAAGTGTGGGTACCATAAACATGGTGGACATCCAGAGGCTGTAACAGGGGCCTCACAAAGTGTATAGGGACTATAATGCCAAGTTACATAAGGAGTTTACAAAGTTTATGGCAGGAAGCATTAGGGCAAGGAAGTACAAGGCTTTTAAAAGAGTCTATCAGAATTATGAGAGTACAAGGACTGATGAGTCTTGTCCTTCCGATCCTGGTGGTCTTCATCTTCATCTTCATCTTCCTTTGCTCCATTTTCTTCTTCTTCTTTGACTGCGACTAGATAGGCCTTTTGGGATCTCTTTCTTGCGTGGCAAAACTTCTCGGTGTGTCCGGTCCTTTTGCAGAATTCACAGAAGAGCTGATCCTTCTTGCCTTTGTACCTATTGCCAACATATAATGCATGCTCATCTCTAGAGATACTTGGTTCTTCCTTAGTTTTTAGCTTCTTTTCCTCTTCTAACAGTGATGCCTGGATATCAACAAGTTCAGGATTTGGCATGTTGATTAAAGTTGTTGATACATTATTATATTGAGGAGGCAAACTCTTAAGTAGAACACCAATGCAAACATCTTCATCCATTTTAATGTTGATTCCTGCAAGTTGGGTTAGGAGTCCTTCCATGTAATTGAGATGTGTGGCAAGTGATGTGCTGGACTTGATTTCAAGCCTGAAGAACTCAATCAGGAGACCATACTTTGATGATTTAGATTGTGCACCAAACAGGGTGTCAAGTCTTTTTCATGTATCCTGTGAGGTCTCACAGTTATCCACATGGTGGATGTAACTGTCGTCTAGCTCCAGTTTGATAATGGCCTGGGCTCTGTCATCATTCTTTTGCCAAGTAGTTACAAGGTCCATGTCTCGAGGTTTCTTCTCTTTGCCATTTGTGATGGCCCAAAGACCCTTTTTCATCAAGATGAGCTTGATGCGGGTTTGCCAGGTGTGAAACCCGACTCCTTTGAATCGAACATTTGGAGAGTCTTTTCCCATGTTGAGGTTGCAAGATCAGTAGCAAATCAACACCAGAATTCTGAGATTTTATCAGTAGAAGAGCAGAATGCAGTGTGTCAAGGGACACAATTAGTGACAGTGTGAAAACACACTATGTCAGTGTTGATGTTGAGCTTGATTCTTCTTGTTCGGGATCGTTCGGTCGTTCTTCAATCTTCTCAGGTCCTTCCCCTCCTTGATTTGATGTTGGGTCAATGGATTAGAGTGACAGAGGCTTGGGTTGAGTGTCAGGAGAGAGAAAAAACTGAGAAAAAAAAGCTTGAGAAATTTTTGGCTATGGTGGAATTAGGGTTTCTGAGACAGGGGCCTGATTTTTCTCAGATTGCAGGAGCTATACTTGATCATTTTCAAAAATTTTTATATGCCTAGGAAGCTGACTTCATGGGCTATCAAAACCCTAGGAAAATCGTCAAGATTGTGGACTATATGGCACGCGTAGGCAGCTCGAACAGATTCGGCGCAGTTCAGGATAGCGATGACGAATTTGTGCAATGCCAAGGTGAGGGCGCAGCAATGTAGTCAATTTATGTGCCAGGGTGAAGCGCCTTGAGTAGAAGAACAATTACCTAGAAGACATCAAGAGCTGAAGTGGCCTGATTGAGAAGTTATTGAAGCTCCAAGTGAGGTAGGTCGTGTCTGGCTATGGCAGACACAGAGCAGAGATTGAGTATTTTCACAATGCTGAGCTTTCGATGGTCAAATGTCCTGGATTGATGTGATACAGGGAAGCTTTGTGAGTTGGGGAATACTTTTCCAGAAGGAAGCTCCAAGAGATTTGACCTGTGGAGCGAGATATAAGCATCTCAATCTGACAGGGTGCTGCTGGCTATGGCTGCAATGGAAGCTTCAGTGAGAGTAGAGTTGGGAGATGAAGTCATGAGCTGACATTGAGCTAGATTGAGGTTGAGAGGAATCAAGAGAGGCTGGAGAAGCAATGCCATGCCCAACTGGGCTCTGATACCATGTGACAAATGCGGGATCTAGAGCATGGCAGTGAGTTATGGTGGATGAAAGGAGAAGTGTGGACTCATGATGGAGAAGACAAAGACACTGTTTGTTACACAAGTGAACTAGGTTCCAAGATTGAGACTTGGACTCATAAACACAATCTTGTGTATGTGGACAATGACATTGACACTTCACTGAAAAGAAAAGAGTACTATCATTGCATTAAGAAAGGAAGCAAGTACAATGCTTTATAGGAAAGTAGGAAACTGCAGTAGGCACCATTGTGCATATGGGATAAGTTAGCCTGCATATCCTTGACCCTGAGGCTCCATACAAAGAGGCTGTTTAGTGAGTGTGATTGCTGATTCTCAACAATTTTCTCTTTTCCACTATTTTTCTAGTAGAGATTCATGTGTATTCTAGTTCTTTCTAATGTCTTCTTATAGAGATCAATTTTGATAAGATTGCATAGGTGCTCATCTATCTCTTTCTCTTTTTGTATGTGTGTGTGTGTGTGTGTGCATGTGTGTTCTCTTTTTTGATATTTTTATAACAAGGTTTGATGTCACTTCTAACTTTAGAATCGAGCCTTGTTGTAGTAGTCAACACAGGTATAGTGAAGATTTCATATTCTATTTTGCAAATTAGCTTATCATTAAATTTTTCTTCTTTTGTGTTGCCAAAACCCATTGGACTGATTAGTTATGTTTGGTTAAGTGTGATTGATAGTTTCTTGTATCTATCCTTTTCAATGGGTTTTGATGATCATGACTTTGCAATCTAGTATTCTTGTAGCAATCAACATAGGTTATAGCAAAGTTTCCATCTTGTCTTCTACAAATCAACTTATAAGTAAAATTTCCCTCTTTTGTGTTACTTAAAGTCATGTTACTAAATAGTTATTTTTTGTTAAAGGGATTGATAATTTTAACAATTCAATCATTTTTTTCTCATATATTTCATTTTCAATAGGTTTCAATCATCACAACTTTAGAATCAATTATTGTTGTAGCAATCAATAGAGAGAAATGCATATATTCTTTCTTATAGGTAAACTTTTCCTATTTTTTGTTGATAGAATCCATATGAATGATTAGTTATTTTAGTTTTTATTAAAGTTTTATGTCTCTATTACATGTGTAAGGTTTAGGTGAAGCACGTAACTCTCAATCCACTTTGTTATGGTGAGTAATTCCTTAACGCTAGACATCATGGGTCTATTGGAAGTTGAGGTTCAAAAATGTTCTAAAGTCTCAATCATATGTGTCCATTTGCATCTCCATGACATTTGGCTACCTTCTATATAGCTCATGTATCTTATCATCTATATAGCTCACAATGTGGATTCATAGAACATCTCAGGTGTCAATCAAAAGTATCTATTCATGTTTGCATGCCATTTGATTGCCATCCTTGTAAAAAATACTGTGTAATACCTAGATATTCATGCAATATATTGAGCCAAATTAGACTCTATTCATTATAATGAATTTTCTTTATGGAAATTGTCTATACATTTTTGTATTGCCCTTTCCATTCTCTTTCATGTAAACTGTACGATCAACACAGTGGCACTTTGAAATCGAATCTGCACTTTGTGTTGATGTACATATTTCTATGTGTTTTGATATTGATGTTTGTGTCTGATTACAAGAGTGTGAATATCTCTTGATGCCATAGTTGATTGCTATAGCATATTTATGATTATTGGTCAGACTTAGAATGCTTATTATTTAGGGTTTACTATATGCTCATTTACATCTATTGTTTAGGTTATAATGCCTAAGAGAAGAACAAGCGTACTCTCGAAAGAAGTATGTAGTGGGAAATATGAGGAAGAAAACCAGATCATTAATACATATGATTGCTCTTCTTAGGTACACATGCATCCATGTAGAAAGGGAGCTTTGAGGGTAAAAACATCTACAATGGAAAATGTATCAAAGCACTAGAAGAGTGAAATTTTAGTTCTCAAACGATAGAGGAAGGTTGATTCTCACCTTGTAACAAAGGCATTGGTGCAACATGTATCCATGCACAAACAAATACATGTTGCATCCAATGTAATAATTGAATAATACATTGCAAATATTAAGTCTTTGTAGGACATCGAGGCTAAGAAAATTTGTCGAGAGTTTTATAGGTTCTTTCAAGTGTTACCACATCAAAATTGGTTGAATTTCTTTTGAGGGACATACACCTAAGCATCTCACAAAATATCTTGTTTAAAAAAAAAGATATCAAGTACATATTTTGACCAATGTGGGTTGAAAATATGGAATCCTTGAGTATATGCATGTATGAATCTTAATAGCATAGAATGACAATCGTGCATTAGTCACATTTTGCACATGTGTAGCATAAAATTTCAACAGGCATATTGAACTTTATGAAGCCAAGCACTAGCTCAAAGAATGTACACCTAAGTTGGTTTATATTAATTACATTTTTTGCATACTTGTTCTAGAAATGTGAGGATTTGAGATGTACTAAAAGTACATACATCGTAAAAAGTGCATCAGAGAACATTCCCTACTCATATGTATGCCTTGTTGGAAGAGAGGGAGAGAAACAGAGTGGAGCAAAAGATGAGCCTCAACTCATTGTTTATCATCTTCCATTATCCTTCCATCATACTAACTGAAAGAGACTTACACACATAGGTATGACTAACCAAGACTAAGTGTGGTTAAGTCACTGACTACACTGATTTATTGAATGTCACACAGGTGTATAGCTGTATCCACTAATGTCTGTCACACACATAAAGATAGACTGACTAAAGAGTAGCGGGAGCTTGATATTCTAACACTACCCCTCAAGCTTAAACCATCTGATAAACTCCAAGTAGCTATCTGAAGTTTATGAAATTTTCTCTACCAAGAGACTTGGTAAATATGTATACTACTTGGTCTTCAGTCTTCACATGAATCAAGTCAATCTGCCCTATAAGAACCATTTCTCTTATGAAATGGTAGTGAACCTCAATATATTTGGACCTAGCATGGTAGACAAGATTGCTAGCCAACATAACACTACTGAGGTTATCACAATGCAATCTCACTCTGCTTTCCAGCTGTATTCCCAAGTCTTTTAGCAATTTCATCAACCAACCTGCTTCGCAAGCTGTTAAGGCAGCTCCTCTATACTCAGCTTCTGTACTAGACAATGCAACAACAGGTTATTTCTTACTCTACCAAACCGATCATATTGTTGCCCAATCCAAATGCATAACCAATGGTTGACCTCCTGACATAGGCACAACCAGCCCAATCAGCATCAGTAAACCCTATCAAGTCAAGGGATTTTCCATATGCATAAACAGAATCTGTAGTACCCTTTATATATCTCATGATCCTCATAATAGCATCTAAATGTGGCTTGCAAGGCCATGCTGTTACACATACCCTTTTGCATCCAACCTGGCCTTATAGTGTTCAAGGCCATACTGCTGCACATACCCTTTTGCAACCAACCTGGCCTTATAATGTTCTAACAAAAAATATGACTTGCACTTAACCTTGAACACCCATTTGCAACCAATGGAGACTTTACCTTCAGACAACTCAACCAATTCCCATGTCTCATTTTTAGCCAGGACTGCATACTCCTCATCCATGGCTGCATACCAGTTATCATCTGTAATTGCATCATCAAACTTTGTATGTTCTTTGTAACTTGTCACACTAGCCATATATGCATAATGGTGGGCTGTATAACCAGTGTATACAAACCTGTCAATTGGTTTTTTGACTCTCTCAGATCTCCATAACTGTGGCTCACTCTGAGCTTGCCTCTCATGAGGTAGTACATAATGACTCTGCCTTGCTCTAGGCATCATAATAGATGAAATGCCCAACTCACTATCCAAATTTTCATTGTTGGATGACTCATATCTCGTTGTAAGTGGACCTGTGTCACATCCTCAAGCATATTTTCTTTTCCCTTATCCAATCTCCCCCTCATTGACATATCTATGTCAATGGATGTAGGAGTATGACTCCGCAAGTGTCCTGACCAAGGACTTACTGTAGGTGACCCATCACTTGTAGGACCACTCATAGATGTACTCATTGTAGGTGTATTTTCAGCATTACTAGTGTTGGCTGATCCATCAGTAGCCACTATAACCGGATTGCCATAGCACGATTCCATCTCATAAAAAACAACATCTTTGCTAATCAATGTCTCATGTGTAGATAGTACATAACACTTATAAGCTTTTCGGTCTTGTGCATAACCAAGGAACACACTCTTGACAGCTTTAGGGTCCAATTTCTTCCTCTTTTCATCAAGAACATGCACATATGCAATGCTACTAAATACCTTCAAGTGTGAAATGTGAGGTTTCTGGCCATACAACCTCTCATATGGAGTTGCATCATGAATCCCTGCTGTAGGAGTTCTATTCAGCACATAGAAAGTAGTCACTACTGCTTTAGCCCAATAACCATTTGGTAAACTCTTCTCATTCAACATAGCTCTTGCCAATTCCATCAGAACCCTATTTTTCGTTTCTGCTATGCATTTTGTTGCGGTGTATGGTTGCAAATTAACTGTCTTCTTATCCCATATTTAACAAGGTACCTGTCAAAGTAATTAGAGAATATTCTCCACCTCCATCTGATCTAATACATGAAATTTTACAGCTCAACTCATTTTCAGCATGCTTCTTAAAGTCCTTGAATACATCAAACACATCATCCTTATATTTCAGTATGTAAAGCCAGGTGCACCTGTGCTGAAATCATCAATGAAGAATACATAGTAACGAGTACCACCAAACGAAGCATTATGAGATGGACCCCATATATCTGAATGTACCAACTACAAGGGTCATGAGCTATTCCGTACATGTCTCATAAATGGAAACCTTGCCTGCTTTCCAAACTAACATGCATCACATACATGTCCAAAGTCATGATACTTGAACTTAGGTAGTCCAAGCACAATCTCCTTATGCTATATAGATTTCAACTTTTGTACATTCACATGGCCAATCCGCTGATGCCATATCTCAACATCCCGTATAGCACCATCATCATGTGCAAACATGGATGCTTTCAATTCTAGAACTGATGCATCAAGAGTAAACATTCTGCCATCTTTGGCCTAGAGGATCAATTTGCAACCATTACCATATTCTTCAACAAAGCATCCATCTCTATTAAATCTCACATGTAGATTTTATTATGCCATCTGTCCAACTAAAAAAAGATTCTTGGTTATTGTATATACATGTAGTACATCATGCAGACTCTTTTTCTTGCCATTAGGCATCAACAAAGGTACAACTCCTTTATGCTGAATAGTATGCTGGGTGTCTATTAGAATATCAAGCTCCCATTACTCTCCTATCAATATGTATGACAGACATTAGCTGTGTCCAGCTGTATCAGCAAGTGTGGGACATTAAATAAGTCGGTGGTCTTGGACCCAATGTGAATGGTCCTACGGACCTTAGTACTATTGTATACACTTATGTTATGTTAGTAGTCTATGAAATAATGGAAGATGATGAACGACCTGAAGGTTAGGTTGCTGCTCCATTACATTGGGCATATTGCCAAGGACTGTTGAAAGAAGCAGGGCAATCAGAAAGGCAAACAACATGGGCATTTTGCTACATCTAGTCAGGTAGACACTACAAGATATAGACCTTATAGCGACATTTAAAGCGACGAAAATACAAACAACGAAATTTTCCCCCATCGTCGCAAAAAGCGTCGTTATTGACGATGCCATAGAATCGTCGCTATATGCGTCGCTATTGTCGTCGCTATATGCGTCGCAAATGCGACGAATATAGCGACGCATATAGCGACGAATATAGAGAATTTGCGACGCTTATAGCGACAACAATAGCGACGCGTGCAGTAAATTTGCGACGCAAATAGCGACGGTAACAGAGAATTTTTTTTTTGTGGAAGGGCAGCAAGCTGCCCTGCCACATATAGCACTGTGTGCTGTATGAGAGCCATACAAAATAGTTTCTGCACTGCTGCATACAAAGCGTTTGCAAACAAAAAGAATGTATACTGAAATCATAAAACTGATAGATGAAATAAATACATGATATCGCATAAAATGCGATTGGTACAATCATAAAACAATATCACTAATACATAGAAAATGTGTACATACAGGCGACTAAAAACTAAAGGTATGTGAGCTCTAAGGATCCAAGGGCGAGCTACAAATCCTCGTCCCTCGAAAGCTCGTCCCGCCGCAAAGGAGCATTGAACGGATTCTGCAGAAAAAGAAACAACATATCAATCCACCATACAATAATGCATTCAAATATCTCATGGTAACTACAGACAAGAAAGATGAGTGACTTACTGGGCCGCCGCGTCTATACAATCGGTCGATCAATGATCTGAGACCGTGCCTCTCTGCATATCGAGTCTCAAGGCCTTGTGGATCGCGATTTGTAATGGAGTGCTGCAAAGAAAACAAAATGCTAACTATTAGAAACATGATTGTCAGTACAAAGAATATCTCAAAAAAACAAATAAGCAAAACAAAAGAGAAACTTACAAAGTCCTCTAAATATGTCCTGTGGCTGCCACTCCCAAGATGATGTACCGATCCGGCCTCGATTCGTGCCCTCGCCGCCTCCCGCTGCTGCTGACTCCAACGTCCTGGCGAATTTGTAGCCTCCTCCCTCAGTCGGCGCCAGTCGTCTGCATCTAACCACTCGGGCTTTGGAGCCCCACTCTTGATTGCCTTGCGTGCGTCGGATCGTCTATGTGACATGTATGCACGCATGCAATCCATCATCCAGCCCGTAGAGAATCTATCCACTGTGGTTGGCACCGGGAAATCCTCGTGCAAGGATGCTACTATGTACTCCTTGCTCCCCTCCGGTATGTTCCTCCAATGATCCAGGACATTGTGCCGAAAAACTTGTTTGCACAACTCCCTCATGCGAGCCATCACCCTCCTCCCCTCATCATTCATGATGATGGCTCCTGACCTGCCATCCACTAGGTATCCATAACCCCTAGGAGTATGCCTAAGATGGGCCCTCTCCCATCTCCGTCCACGCTCCTGGGCATATCCAGGAGACCCCTGTACATCCGGTGTACCGACAGGGGTACCCTCTCCCGGAGTGCCACTCAAAGGGGTGCCACCAAAGGGGGTGCCACTAAAAGGCGTGCCATCTGCCGACGGATGCGCAAAAGCCGGAGTAACTGGAGTAGACGTCCCCACAGGTGTGACAAATCCTGGAGGTGATGCAGCTCCAGCTGAACGACGAGACGGAGACACCGCGTCCGTGTCTCCACAGCAGCACCCCCTGATCCTCCTGCAGTCGTAGTCCCTCCCTCTAGCCCAAGTCGCAAGCGTCGAGATCGTCTGCTCGAAGCTGAAGCATCTGATCGCGCTAAAGTTGATCTAGCAGAGCGCCCTGACGAAGAACGAGACAGCTCCTGATCTGCCATCTCTCTGAATCTCGCGAGCTGATCTAGAGACATGCGTGCCATCATGTCCTGAAACTCCTCATCGCTTATCCCTCGACTCATCCTGAAAATGTCGATACCTGCACAGATAAAAAATGATGTTAGAATAATCAATTTAAACTATACAAAGCACATTAATATAAATCATTTTTGAAAAATCCCTCTTAAAATGCATATCTTATCTACCTTTATGGAAGATCTAAACAACGAATTGAAGTATTCTATGGTCCCATGTTAATCTCCTGACACAACTCTGCATACACTGGAAGGTCAATAGACATGTCACCACAAAAGAACGAGTCTGCCTCATTCTCAAAAAATTCTACGACTTCTGTATTTCCATCATTGTTAGCCGATGCGGGCTCCAAGCTTGCGGTGGCCTCCACCCCTTGGAATTTCGATCCCTCTATTTGCATATTTTCTTCATCTATGCCTGGAACATCGCTTTGATCGTATACTCTCGCACCTCGAGGAGTTGAAGGTATAACATACCACCATCGAGGTTGTCGGGGATTTGAATAGAAGATTACCTGTTCACAAACACTTACAAAGCGGCTTCAAACCATTGTGACATAAACCATGTCGTATTACAATTAGCAAGCAAATGACTATTTGTACCTGTTCACAATGGGCCGGCAATACAAAGGTGTCGCGCAAATCCATCCATTTTTTTTTGGAATCTATTTCGAGAAATCCAGATGGACCTCGTCGAACTGTTGCGCCAGCTCCTCCAAGTACCACTTTGAACCACTGCACATCGAATATTATCATGGAGAAGCTACGGTAATCCACTGTAATAATACTTTGCAAGTTCCCAAAATACTCCATCTCATCCACAACCGTGTTCGGATACGTTGCTCGTCGCCGGCTCTCTTGCTCAAACCTTGCCATGACACCACAGTCCATTGTGGAGCGCATTTGGTCAATACGCTCCACCTGAAAATGTCGTCCGTGCGACCACGCTGCACTATATATTTTGTACTGCACATTGAAACACTCAAATTAGATGTGGCAAGCAAATTTAGATACGACACATTCTAAACCCCTCATTACCTTTGGACTACATCCCCTTGAGAACTCCCACTCCTCCATTGAGACCTCTGTCCCTTCGCTGGATGCTGCGGTCAAGGCTCCATGCAACCATCGTGTTGACATAAACCGCGGCATCTCCTCCATGCCTTCGGGATATCGAATCGGTCGGTGACGCGTACTGCATCGAAATTCAGCTCGCGCTTCCTCTCGATCTTGCCTTGCAATCTGGTATTTGGCGAGCCATGTCTCCATGGAGGCATGGTGCAACATACAAAAGCGATTCACCTTCTCTTCCATTGAGGCATCCATTCTTTTTTCTACCCCATTTCCAACCACCACATCTCCAGTCAGCCTGTCATCGTCCTTCAGCGTCCATAGCATTTCATTGTCTGGTTCCACCGTTGGTAGCCATTGTGAGATATGCACTAACGCCTCTGACACCAACCAACCTTCCGCCATGCTACCTTCCGGACGAGCTCGTTGTCGCACAAAGCCTTTCAGGATTTTCATGAAGTGCTCCAAGAAGAACATCCATCGCGTATGGACAGGTCCAGCAATCTCCACTTCGTCCACAAGATGCACAAGAAGGTGAACTTGTATCGTGAGCATGCTAGTGGGCAGGTATTTCTCAAAGAGACAGACCGTCTCAACTGCTCCCCGCCTTGCGGATTCAATAGAGGACATCTTCATCTCTTTCTGTGAGATCCATTGCACCAAAGTCGACAACTTGTAAATGGCCCCGCGAATTTCTGGAGTTAGGCATCCCGCAATCGCGATCGGTAGAGTCTGGGAAGGTAGAGTCAATGTGGCTCCATGCGCGCGAATCTGCTGATATTTGTTGCACTCCATCCGTGGACCTATTTTGCACATGCCACGTTGTCAAGCTTGCCATGGCAGACGTGCGAAACATGTGGTTTATGCGGGGGATGAGCGAAAAGTGTCTAAGAACTTTTTGAGGGATGGTCTGCCCTTGCAAGTCCTGTCGATACCTGTGAGCACCACACTTTGGACATGTCTCCATAGTCTCGTATTCATCTCGAAACAATATGCAGTCGTTGATACATGCATGGATGTTATTGTAGTCCATGCCAAGCTTCCGTAAAACATGTCGTGCATCATCACGAGACTCAGGCATGGTGTTTGCAGGTGGCAATATATGATATTTCAATAACCTGAAAAAATCATAAAACACCTTGAAAAATCCATCCATATTTGCAATAATACTGTTTTTAAAAAAAACAATGAAGTCTGTGTGCAAGGTACCTGAATAACTCGGTCACACTCATATTGCTCCAACCGTATTTTGCTTGCACACTTAAGAGTGCAAGCAATGTCTTCAACCGAGATACTCGGCACCCATCATATAATGGTATGGATGCTTCCTCTCTAAGCGGGTCAGATGTCTCAACATCCATGGGAATCAATGCATCGATCATTGCCTCCATCTCAGGCTCCAAGATTGTAGGCAAGTCGGGAAGGTTGTCTGTCTCCTCTGGCATTGACGGTATAGATGGGCCTTGCAAGTGGTCAATTGGCTCCTGCAATCCATCCATCGCACGTCCACGAACTCTTCTAATTGGCCGCAAAGGGTGCACTCCCCCTTGGGTCGAGACATCACCCCCCTGGATACA